>NW_010424746.1:457-27820 GCF_000710305.1 Buceros rhinoceros silvestris
AGCAGGAAACAGCCTTTTCTCCTCAGATCTGACGACGTGAAGAAAGGCTGCACGAAGGACGCTGTGAGCTCCGGAGAGGATGTTAAAACTCTGGGCTTTTAGTAAATTAAATTTGGTTCTGCACTAGTAATGGACTTTAGCACCTTTTATAGTTGCAGCCACAGTATAAAAGTCTCATCTGTAAATAGAGGGCCGGGAATTTTCATTATATTAACACACGCAGAAAACTAACAGATGAAATGTCCCAAAGGATAGCTTCAGAGGAGCTTAAAACTCAGATAATGAAAGCGTGAGTCCCTGAAAAGAGAATTCTTGCTTCTGTTACTCACAGTGGGTCTACTGGTGTAAATTCAGAGGTTAGGACCTAGTTTATCACCATTTCTGGCCAGTAATCCATGGCCAGTACAAGGGCAGGAATCTTGTCTGACACTAAAAGTCCTCTCCTCCAAGAACCATGTAACAAACTCTACCACCTTTGCCTTTCCTTTTCCCGATCTTCTCTTTTTTTGACCATTAATATCTTTTACATCCATCTCCACAGCTACAAGCTACTTGATTGCTTGAATCCCATCCCGGTTGAAGGGGTTTTTTTCTGTCTCTATTCTTCCTGGGTACTGAAAGCAACAAAATTAGATGGTTACAATAGTGGAGTCCAACCGCTTCAAAGAATTCAAAAAATCTTGTGGCAGCTGCTAATTAGGATTTTAGCAAATCTGCAGTGCCTAAGATATTTTAGAGTGCATTTTCTTCAGAAGACCTCTTAAATGTATGAAGACGAAAGAGATGGATTACCAGAAAATTAAATGTAGGGTTTAACTGAGAAATAATCATTTTCTATGAAAGATAATGACTCCTCTTGAGGCTAGTATCAAGATTTATTGACCCAGGAGGTTAATATTGATCAAAACCAAGGCAAACAAAATATTAGACCTTGAAGGAGAGTAATCTTGATATTGAAGCCTTGCCACTGA
This sequence comes from Buceros rhinoceros silvestris, assembly GCF_000710305.1. NCBI lineage: Eukaryota > Metazoa > Chordata > Aves > Bucerotiformes > Bucerotidae > Buceros > Buceros rhinoceros. The sequence goes on from NW_010424746.1 coordinate 1,429, forward strand.
CTAATGCGTCAATATATCTGGTGCCAGAATCTAAGGTGCTGAACGCAGAATGGTGGGGGATAGTAAACGTATCTGACATGTTCTGTGTACACACTTTTTATCCTTTTTATCTCTTTATAGCTCTGTCCTTCTGTATATAGCATCTTGCAGGCCGCAGGCTTCACTCACAAACCTAATTGCAAATATAATGGTTATCTTCCTCCAGTGTAACATAAGGCACCGCTCCGAAATCAACCAAGTCCTTCAACTACTCGTCCACATCTGTAAGTGATATTTTTAATAGCTTTCATTCCAAGCGCAAGGACCCTGCTGCTGCAAAACCACAGTGACAATAAACAGAAAGACAGCGGTGCTGCAATATAGAGATCGGTCTTTGTATCCAACAATTTGTAAGGGTAGGAAGGAAAAACAAGGAGTTAAATTCTACTATAACCTGGCAACAAGAAAACATTAATCTTAGATCAAATAACTTATCAGGATAAGAAGCCAGATTTAAATTTACCACAAGGGACATGGAACCAGTTTATAGGATAAGATAATGCTTGGGGCAGAAGTTGCCTTTTTAGTTCTGTTCATTTGGCAACTAACAGGGTCGAGCTTTGTAACATCCCCCGGAGCTGCCTGCAAAACAAAGCTCGTCCCACTCACCAACAAGATTAGCGGTGTATACAATATAACCTGCAATTCTAATTGATTTCTGTAAAAATAAATAAAAGTGAGATACATAGGGTTTATATTGTTTATCCAGAAATAAACAATCCAGTATGAAAACAGTGAAGCCATCAGTATTTAAAAAAAAGAAACATAAAATGTATTTTCGCTACCAAACCCAGATTGTAAATATAAACTTTAAAATCACTATATATTTGTTCTACTTTTAATTTTATTTGAAAGACACCCAGGATGAATGAGATTTGAATAAATCAGATCTACTTATATTCAATTATTCAATAACGAAGTTTCTGAATTCCAGTCAGAAATTTTTGGACAGTATTTATTTAAAAAAAACCCTAACAAAACTTTATCATTAGTCTTCAATGAAATGTAGGTGGGACCACAACAATATATGTAGTGAACTATTACCACACTCAGGGAATGCTGACATTTCCTTGTTAAAATCTTGATTTTTTCCAATACAGAAGAATAGGATTAGTGATTTCCTCTGTTTTGCCAATTAAAGTTCATCCTCAGCACCCTATGTTACGACGTAAGAATTCAAGGGGCTTGTGGAGTCTGCATGGTAAATAGCCTCATCATGGGCACACATTGAATTTTCAGAAATCAGAGTTACAGATAGAAAAGTCTCCCATGTAAAGTGCATTTCATCAGTATTTGTCTCATTTACATAAGGCTGAAGACATCAAAACTGAACACGGGCTCTAGATCATACCAGCGCAAGCTCACTCCACATGCCACACCTCCAAAGCCATCTCCAGGCTGCTTTGACCAGTCCTCCAGCCTGTGAAGAACCCAGGGCACAGTCACCTCTAGCTGTACCCATCAGGGCTTCTTCCAGTTAGAGGAGTTTATTCCCAGCTTCAGATGTCCACAGCAATTCAGCATCCAGGAGATTTAATTCTAACTGCACATTTATGTTCTTAAGAACACCCATAGTTCTCTGAATGTTATTTTTGAAATATGATTCATCTCTCACAACCTGAACATGATAAGAATAAGATAATTTACACATAAAATGGTTTTGAACGCTGTTTGTATAGACCTGTATGCAATTTAAAAAAAGTTGTGCTCTTAAAATGCATAAAGCGAATAAAGTGCTATCTTGATCAAAAAAAACCCATACAAGAATAAGATTTATACCCTTTAGATTCTCTGTGGTATCAGTCTAAGAAGAGCATAGATGTTAATGAGCATTCCCAAAGCACAAAACACAGAAAAATATTATACAAAATATTTTCCTTATCTGTTTAAGTCTCTGCTTTCACTGAAAACATGAACATATAAATTAGGCCAAGGCCACAGCACTATTGGGTACCAGTTCAGAATTTAAACTCTTAAATCATGCATTTCTTGCCTAAAAACCCCAGAGATTAAAATTCCTCCATTAGGGCCTTTCAGGGAGAGCTCCTAGTCGCAGCTTTTCTCAGATAAATCTTGTTAAGAACTCCAATTGTGTCAAGGATCAAGCTATCAAATATGTCCTCGGTCACTCTCATCTTCACAGTTAGTTCATCGTCATCATAGCAAGTCCACTGAGGTTCTTCTTTGCAGAGCTCCTGAATCTGAAATAGATTGCGGACAGCAATGTTTACTTCAAGAATAAGAGCAGGGTCAGTTCTAAGACTCTGTACCCAATGCAACAGCTTTATGTGCGCTCTGTTAATTTAATTTAAGCCACTCACAAGAACTGGAAGTACCAGGTCATTATTGCAAGCGAAATGAAAAGGAAGTCAATATCTTGAAGTTCTGAAATTATTTTAAGTAAACGTGATTCTCACAAAAGCACGAGAATTTCTAAACCTAGAGAATGTAACAAAGCGTCCACTTGAAATCTGCTTACCAGGATAAGGTCCACTCTGTCTCTCTTGCAGCTTCCATACTTGGTCATGTTAAGCAATTTCCGTTTCATTTCAAAGTCATTCCTTTCCAGGTTCATTATTTTAATGATTTCGCCCTGAACAAACATCTACAAAATAAAAGATGTGAAAAGAGTTCTCCTCGTAGGAATTCTGTTCACTGTGAAGGTCACAAATCAGTGACAGGTGTCAGTGTGAAGATCCAACTTTAAATCTAGAAACATCCCAAAGCTCAGGCATCTGATCTAGAAGCAGCTGATCAATACTGGCTGGCCAACACATTTCAACCATAAAATTACTTCAGAGGTTGCAGTCATAACCAGGGAGATTTAGAAGCCCAGTTCTTGCTCCTCTGCAGAACCCCGTACACTCGGAATATTGAGACTCACTAGCTCAGTCCGTATTTATTCCAGCATTTCAGAGCAATGCTGTTACCTTCGCTAACTCCCCCAGTTACACTGCCATCATCCTCCCAAATTTAACATCTTTGCCTCTTTGCCATTGCAGTGTCTGCTCTCTTCACCGACTCCTGTTACTGTACCCTTTCCATGTCCGGAATGTACCTTGACCTCATTGACATCTGCTCTTCTGCAGAGGCTCCTGGGACACTGAGATTTCAAATTTTCTTTCATCCATGGAAATGTATTTGGATTTGCAGTCACGTGATATTCTGCACATAGCAACTCACGGGTCAGATCAAAGATAACCTGTAAGACCAAAACAACAGTACCAACATCAATGGGACCTCTCACTGATGCCTTTTTGAAAGTCAGCACCTCTGGAGGATGCTGGGCTGGTGACATCAAATGTTTGCATTTCATTGTAAAACTTCCTAACATCACCTGCATCACTGAAGTTCCTGCAGCTGATGGCATTATGACCATGGCCCTAAGAGCAGGTAAACCCATGAGGTAGAAGATATTGGACAGTAGTGTGTGAACACTCGCCGAGTATGGATGGCTTATACAAAAGGGCCTGAAGGGACCCTTTAATCTCCTTGTTTAGACAGAGGTCCACAAAACTCAGCAGTTTCAGAAAGCTAAGGAACAAGAAGATTTCTCCAAGGTCAGCAGGACATCCAAGGCAGGAAACTTTGACTCAGTCTGCAGTTTTCCAAGAAGCTTGGCTTTTTCTAGGCAGGCCCAAACCAGTCCCTGGGCTGGCATCCTGTTATCCAAGAGTTCTAGCAAAAGGCTGGTACCACAGCAAGGACATCTGTTCTAGTGGAATTATTTTGCAGTAGATGACCAGAAGCGGTATTTTGCAATACCTCTTTCAGTGTTCCTTTAGCTATACTTAGTGTTATGAGCTAGAATAAGTATTTAATAGTATTAAGTATTAGATTATTTAGCCTACAGAACACTGGAGAAGTTTAATGATAGTTAGTGCTTTAAAAAATACCTGAATATACATCTGCTTGCTTTCTGTTTCCAAATTGTTCCCTGGGAGATCATTACATTCAAAGTGCTTTGGCACACTGATTCTTCTGAAATGTGAACATGTGTTTTCTGGGGTCCATAACTCTTCTACAGCATATGCAGACAATTTCTTAACATACGAACTGTGATGTGGTATCACAAGGGGAACTTCCACTGTTTTCTTCCACGGAGCTGAGTGCCACTGATCTAATTTGTACAAGTATTGCTTTGGTGTTTGTCTCACCAGCGTATGTTGGTCAGAATTAGGCTGATCAAAGTCTCCAGAGCTTCCAAAAACACCAGCATCAAGGATTTTTATGAGGAGCTTTGGTAGAGAGAAAAAGAAAAGCCAGGTGACATATTCCATCTTTCCTCACAATTTTTAGAAGTATTGCCATGATTAGCAATAGATTAAAGTTACCCTTAAAATAATCTTCTTACTCATGGGTTCAAAGAAAGGCTTACTGGTGTGTCATTTGAAAAATACCTATTTAACTGTATTTGGCAGAATTCAGAATTAGAAAGAATTCAAAATTTGGAGTTCTATGAATTTTGACATTTTGAAACATTTTTGTTCTGAATTGGGATGACTTGACCCCATCCCCTCTGCCCACCCAAGCAAAACATTCTTTGACTTTCAGTTATACCACTTCTTAAATAGTCCACCAGGAAGTGCAAATTAGGCACTATGGGGTTGGGAGCAGCATCATCAAAAGCTCCCATTTCATTTGGGGCTCCAGTCTCTCAGGGGGCTGAATGAAAAGTGAGAGCCTGGCAGCCCCGAGAGTCTGGGCTTCACTAGCAGCTGCCTGCAGAGCTAACACAGAATTAGAAGCTGGAGCTCTCACAGCCAGGAGCTGTAAAGGAGCCAGGCGAATGAGCTGATGGGTGTCCAGGCTTGCTCCGAAATTAATAAAAATTGATATTCGTGCAGATTTCTCAGTTTTCACTAGCTGACAAATTCCAACAAAGTTCCACATGCTTAGACAAAAAACTTTGAGGGTACCTACTGGCAAGGTAGTTGGAGAGGGCTCTGAAGATGAATGAAATATATTGTCTGCTTTGGATCCTTGTTTTCTTTTAATCTTCTTATATTCTTTCACTGCATCATCTACAAATTTAGTTACAATTCTTTCTGCTACTGTGTGATGACCGTGAACACTAAGCACATCGAAATCACGCTGTACGACAGCAGAAACCTCTGCTGATTGTTCAGCTAAGATATCAGTGAAACTTCCTTTGAGGATGAACAGTCTCCTGGTGTCATCTTGTCTCGGGCCTTTGCCATAACTCATCATGTCTTTTTCAAAGACACTTTTATATTTGTGTTGAGCTGTTTCAGAAAATGCAATTAAAGTGTCAAACAGAAGTTTTTTGCAGAGTTTACTTGCAATATCATCAGCAAGTTTATTTCTTTTCTGATCCTCTACCAAGCCACAAGGGCATTTGGTTGCGTTTTCCTCATCGGTGTTACCAGTTTTACTTCTCATTGGAAGCACACCTGCAAGTACCCTCTGTTTTATTTGTGTCACTTGTGGTTTTTCTTTGTCTGATCCCAAGCACATGAAGTTATTTTGAAAGCAGAATTCGTTACACTTGCACAGGTCAGAATGTGGAAGCCCATTTCCAGACAGCCAGGCAATGTGTAACCTGGACTGGTTCCCTCTCACTTCTGATCCTCCTGCACTGTTTGTATCCACTGCTTTCTGCTCTGTAAGCCCGACTCCCTGCTTGTCACCTTCAGAGTATTTGCAGTCTCCTTTGAAGGATTCGTCATCATCAGGGAAGTCAGAGTCTTCATCCCCAGTGGATTTGGAACCGTTTTCAGTAGTCCTCAACAGGTGTGAGATCTCCTCAGGTCTGACAAAGATACCGCAGCACTGCGCACACTCAAAATACTTCACCCCTTTGTAGGTCCCAGCATTATCACCTTCAGCTTTGTCAAGTGCAACACCTGCCCAATGGCCACTGTCAAAACAAGTCCGGCCTTTGAACATTAGCGTTCCAGGGTGGGTCTGCTTTACTAACACTCTGTCCCCAATTTTAAATGACGACAATGGGTCATCGCTGTCCTCTTCAGCTTTAGGCAGTATTAAGGATGTTTTGCATTGTTTCATCATGAAGACAGGACTTCCACTGGCCTGACCAGAAGAAACAGGATTTGACACAGGTGGAAACCCCAAATGCTGCAAAGTTGTCTCATGTTTTCCTTGTTGGTATTCTAATAAGCCCTCCCTTGCCCTGGAGAGATCTTTATCTAAAGGTTGTTCTGAGAGACTACCTTCCTGAGGTGAAAAAGCAGCTGTTGTCTCTTGATTGAGCAGGGGAAATTCTTCAGGCACAATGTTATCATGTAATGGGGGTAATGCATCCATTTTCAGAGATTTATCTTCATCCATACACAGTCTAGTCTCTGAGATCATCATTTGTTCTGGTGGAGATGGGAAGTCATCCATACTGAAGGCAAACTCATCATTTCTCATTTCATCTGCATCTAAAGGGGGAGGAGGGAGATCTTCACTTGGAAATGACAAATCCTTTTTACTAGAGGATGCCAAGTCAGCACTTCCATAGGACAGTACTTCATCAACAGGAGACAGTATTTCTGACAAGGTACCCTCATCAGCTGGAGGGAGACCCTCAATGATAAAAATTGTACCATCTTCACCTTTGGAAGAGCAGTTTTCAGCTTCAAACAATTGCTTTTGTGAGGAGACAGAAGAAAACAGTCCCCTCCTTGCTTCCTTCATGGCCGGCCTTTCAGTTGTTGAGTGAATCTGATTTCTTGCAGCCACCCTTTGCGAAGACTCAAATGAATTGGTTTCTGTGCAGACTTCCTCAGAAATTCCCGGCATTGACATGGGCAGAGATAACATCTTACTGAGTTTGCTGGATGTGAGCCTCTCATTTAAAAGCTGTACATGATTATTTTTGCCTTCTGAAACAGATAAGTTTCTTGAAGATAGACATGCTAGTAATTCGTTATTTGCCATATCTTCATCAGGTGGAAGAGACGCAGTGTTCTTAAGGGGGCCACTAACCAGACCTGGATGTTTTGAAGAACCTGTCTGTGGAAAGCCCATTAGGTCTCTATTTTGATTCACAAATAAACTTTTACCCTTCTCTTTTGCTCTGCTAGTTGTAGAGCTAGGTTTCTGCTGTTCAAAGATCTTGGATGAGTAAATATCATCACTGCATGGAGAGCTGGGAGCTTTATCCTGTTTCGTGATCACCTGATAAGAGCTTTTGTTTCTAGTGCAGTTTTCTGAGGCATCCAGCTGTGGCTCGTCTAGTCCCTCGGCAGAGTTATCAGATTGGGAGGAAGCTGCTGCCTTTGTTTTGGAGGCATTTGCTTCATATGATGGAATGAAAGAAAGCAAGTCATCAGCGCAGCCATGATCTGAAACATCTCCGGGGTATTTCTGGGAGTGTGATGAAGTCTCAGTACTACCATCTTCGAGCGCTCCCTGTTTGTCACCAGGTAATGTTCCGTTACTTAGTGCTATTAGTGTCTCTTCTGAAACATTAGGGAATGTATCACCACTGTCAGAGACAAGCTCTCCTGGGATACTGACATCCGTGTCCTCTCCATTTCTCAGCTCTAATTCAGAGTCTGAAATGGAGCTTTCCGAGATGTCAATCCAAACTGCAGACACTTTCTGAAATTCTGGGAGTGAAGAGTCTGATCTGGCACTTTCACATCTCAGAGAGAAGCTGTTTGACTTGGATGAGGAGTCAGTGGAAGCTAATCCTTTGGAAAATGCTTTCAAGTTTAGTTCTTCATCAGAAGCTTCATGATAAATACGTTCTAAATGCTTCAAACACTGACCGCCATCCACCTGATGGATCTCAGAAGGGACAGGCACTTCTACTTCTCTAGCTGGAACATTTAAAATAAAGTATTTTTTAAAACAGCATTTCAGAAAAAAAAATTTTTTCTAGAAGAAATTGCTGACAGGTAACTTAGAGTTCAAATCAAGTAATCCTCAGCTCTAAGTTGCAGTCAGAATACACAGTCAAAATTAGGACTATTTTTAATGTCATTGCACAAAAAGAAAATCAGAATTCTCAAAGAAAGAGAAACTCAGTACTGTAGCAAACACACAGTATCTAATGTAGTTGGTTGGATAAGTTTGAACCCAGCATTTTCATTAAGATCTATTAGTTCAGTTTCGTTTTTATACGTCCTACTGAGAGCAAGAAATATGAACTGAGGATAAAACCTGGAAACCAAAGTAACTCCAGCATGTCCTGTTGAAGTCTATCTCCAACTGATCTATGTTCTTTTAAAGAGAACACCCTTAAATTATTTAAAGAATGACTCAAAAGAGAGAAAATTAACAACACAATCAGAATAAGTTATGATTTTGTTCTGAGGAAGCAGTGTAATCATCTCTCGTAATAAACCTCTAAGAGATCTCCACCATCTTGCCTAGCAGTGATTTATATGTTGGGTGTAGTGAGCAAGACACTGAGGTAATAAATGAGAATATTGTCTCTGACTCAGTGTGATTGAAGTGGTTGAAACAGATTGGACATAATAGCATTAAATATGATTTACCGGTTTCTTGAAGAGTATTTTCTGCCTGAACCAGGCATAAGTTACACAGAGTAGAAAGCATCCCCAAGCCCCCCACTGTGAACTTGCTGTCGCGTGGATTAATGTCTTCATTGTCTTTGGGATCTATCTTCGGGTTTGAAATAAGAGCCTTTTCCTCCAGCACAGATTCCTAGAATGTAAATATTTAAGAGACAGTTAATGTCTTAACTGAAGAGGACTTTGGTGTTGGAAGACTGGCACAAACAATAGTGAAGGGATCAGAGCTTAGGTCTACATGTCACACTAAGGTACAAGCTCACACGGTCTGCTGAGCGTATATCCCCCCACTGGGGCTGTGTCACTGACACAGGAAATGGGAAGGGGACTCGTCTCAGCAGTGGCTATGGGCAAGGAAAGGTTTACTGATCCAGGGACAGGTTAGTTTCTCCTGGAGCAGCACAGCAATTACCCACACGAGATGGCTTAAGCACACGGTCGCTAGTTAACACCACACAGAAAATGGAAGGGGCAGGAAAGCTGTGATAAACCAGCCAACAAATTTACTCTTTGGCTGAAGCACATGTAATCAACCCAGAAGACCAATTTCTAGCTGATGTTCAGAACTGCCAAGTGAGCCTTGTTGCTGATCCTGTCTTAAGGCAAATATTCTTTAGACAGAAATGGAAACCCAGAGGCGATGCTTACCAGAAACACACCCTTCCTGCCTTCTCCTGTAATGGGTGTGGATATAGGTTCATCCATTCTAGCTGAATGTGCATGTTCCAGCGGCAATACAACACGATCCTGAACGTGAAGCTCTGAAAGGTACAACATCAAGTTACATTTCTAGTGCTGCATTTTTTTCATTAATAACTTGGCTGTAGGTTTTGTTTAGCTCAAAAAGGCTTATTTAAAACCATGTATACTTTAAGCAACTTACTTTTGCCCTACATGTTCCTCATCACACCAACAGAGGCTGAAAGCACCCATGACCTTATTTATCCAGTCACCACCCAATGTATTACCCACTTATGTGGCAGCAGCTGTAGAGCCCACTTCCAGAAATTCCTGCGCTCTTCCTCTCTATTCATAGGCATAGCTGCTACCGCAACAAAACAACTTACACCCTTGTTACACCTTCCTGCTAATCCTGAGTAGATCTGGTACCAAAACCCTTGCTGGAGGTAACCAAGGAACAGATCAGCACCACAAGTTCTCTCTCATGTGCTAATTAGCCCCACAGTCCTCTTCTGAAAGACCATTTGAACGGCTCCAAAGCACAACTTTGCCCTAACTCGTTTGTTTGACTAAGCAGTCACAAACGTGGATTGCTAGGAAGTCGTCTTTTTTTGGTACCTGTGTTTTTGCCATCTTTAGTCATAAAGACCGAGCCTGTGGTTTGACTGGTAGCATCACATACTTTCTTGGCCACCATTTCAGATGCCTCAGGACCTCGCACACCAAGGGACTGCTCCAAACCCGGGGACTCCTCTGCCTGTTTCTGGTATTGTACCAGTATTTCCTTGTTCTCAGGAGAAAAGCTGCAAACAGTTAGACAAGGAATTAACGACTGGGAGTTGGTTTTGTGTTCAAGTTGATCATGACAATTCTGTAAGGAGTCAATAAAGGTGTCAATTAAATGCTTCTGGTGGTGCTCGATAGTACCTGTAGAGTGCTCACATATCCATGCCTTTAGAAACCAGCAAATTAGTAAAGCCAGAAGCACTCTGAATAGTGTGTTTATTCCTCCGTTCCCCTCCATCTCACTTGATACTGTATTTTATACAATCATGTCTCTAATCTTCATAGACAAGAATAGGAGGAGACTGAAGAAATCAGCACTGCAAAGGCAAAACCAGGTCAAACTTGAACCCATGTGCCTCTTCCATTCCCAGTCACTGACACGGTATCAGCTTCCAACACATCTCGTTAAATTTTCCACTTTAAACATAGCATCACAACTCTGTGGACATTTGGGACATCAGATTGTGATGATTACACAGAACTTTCTAAAGGGTCATCTTACTGCAAAAGCACCAGGCAACACAATTTAAAACTCACAGTGTTTTCTGTTAGTGGTACAAGTTCTAGAAGTCACAGGTAAGTGAGTCTGTCCAGAAGAAACAGTGATCTCCATGTGACTGTTACTTTCTGTTGGGTATTGTAGTTTTTACTACAATAATGGTTTGAAAAGTTAAATATATTCTTGAATAGAGGAAAGTTAACAACAGAGTCTAGAAGCTAAACATTTGATTTTTTTTTAAATGGGAAAAAGCAGGCCTGTAGAGCCTTCAACACCACTAATATTTAAGGATTTCAGAATAAGTATCCCAATTCAGAAGATACAGTCCCAATTGTTAGCTAAAAGTGTGTCCATTTATAACAAAAAGTTTATGTATTCCTTGTTTCTAGTGTTTAACATCCATTAACAAAACCCCAAACCAGCAGCTTTCTTCACATTGCCTTCCAGCCCTGATTATTAACTATCCTCCTGACCGGTGTAAAACCTGAACTGTGGGCAGATGGGATCGTTACCGCTCTGCACTCTTACCTAGGAAAGATCTATGTAGGACCACACAGCAGCCAGAGCTTGGGCACGCTGCGAGTTCCACCAGACCCTGCCTGCTCTAGACTGACGCCAGTATTCACTGTTCTCCTATGGGCAGCCTTGTCAGTAATAAGAAGTGAAAGCACAGCCAAGAAACCTTTTAAAGATTCCTGTGACTTGTAATCAATAACCCCATGAATTATAGATTGGTGCCATGCAGGGATTTATTTGAAAGCCTTTCCCTGTGGGGAGTTAAGTAAATGCACAAACCTGACTCACCAGTCTGCTAAAGGTCTGGGGACCACTGAATGAAAGGGGGTTTTTAATTCATATAGAAATGTATTTGTCTTTAACTGCCCGGGTGGTTTTTTCCTGAAGCAAACTAGGTTTTCCTCCATCCCAGGCTGCTGTTCTGAGCAGCACGGACACTGCTGGGAGCTCACGTGCATGGCTCAGCAGGGAGCAAAGGGCGGTACAGAGCTTCCTCAGGACCCTCTGACCAAACTCCTGAATTACCTCTGTGGACACTTGACATGGCACCTCTATGCTCCAGTTTAAGGGTAAAATGAAGCCCCGTGTAATACAAAAGCCTCCTGTGGTTAAATCCTAAGTGAAACACAGACCTGCTCCGAGGGGGTGAGGTGATACACAGGCTCAGAGCCAGAGGATGACAAAGGAGTGAATTTCACCAATTAAAATCAATACATTTGTCCTCATTCTGTGGGAGTATTTTGAAGTCTAATTAATATATGTTGCAAAGTGGTTTGAGTTCATAGTTAAAAGCCATCATGAAAATGTGAATTACCATTAGCAGCTGTGTGGCATCATTAAAAGCTTTAAAGAATGGAAAAATCTGAAATAAATATGCTGTTTCTTACTGCTATATTGAAGTGATGAAAGAATTCTACCTGGATAATTTAGTAAGTGGTATGGAAATGATCTCCAGCTATGGATCCAGACACCTTGGTTTAGTCTGATGCTGTTCACATACCTTGCAATGAGCTGGTCCCTGCCCCAAGGAACTTACCATCTTGGCCAGCAGATGGTTAGCTGGATGCAGGGAGGACACAGAAACAATGAGGTAGTAGTGGTCAGAACGATAATCAGTGATCTTGATGCATCAGCTCTGAACACTGAGGCGTTCAGAACTTATCATGATAAAATTCCCTCTTGGGAGCATTTACAGCTCACACTATTACGTGGGACAGAGCTGCTTCTCCGCTAGATTGGTTCTGATCTTCAGCCATTGCTGTGGAAAGGGTTTTACTTACCCCTCATATTTCTTGCTTTGTTTGTTCTTTAGCTGGACACAACTCTCTTTATTCCCTGATGGATCAGGGCTTTCTGAGCAGGCAGTAGACTCTGCTGAAGAGGAGCATAACTCTGGGCTAGCAGCAAGTCTCGTTGCCTTCAGCTTTGTCGCTTCTTCCATTGCTGGGCTCTTTGTAAGCTAAAAGGAAAAGGTAATGCATAAGGTTTCCCCTGGGTTCCTTAGCAGCAGCAACAGCTCTGACTTGAACTGATTTCCACTCAGAACACCCACCGAGACATCTAGGGACTGTGACTTAATCACCTCTTGTTTCCCAGCCAAATGGTGCAGCTTTTCCTGCAGTTGTGCTGTGGAACGCTGCATCATTAAGATTTCTCTTTGCTGCTTTAACAAGAGCTTTCGTTCCTGACGGGCGGCCCTGTAGATGTTCTGCAGGTGCTGAATTTCTGCCTACGCAAAGCAGAAGAGCAAATGAGAGCTGAGATAAAAGAGAAGAGACCTACTTAAAAACACGTACAATATTTCTTAACATAAGGCAAAACTCACAAAACATCCTAAAATTAAATGTGTAGGTTTTGTCCCTTTTTTGTAAAGCAATGTTTACAGTTTTATTTTTCACTAGTGCTGACTGGGGGTTACCTGGGAAAACTACCAATAGGTAAGGGGTTATCACGCTGCCCAAGAGATGGGGGATCAGAGGTGAGACCTTTGGAAGGGAATCGACTTCAGGTCATTCAAAACTACAGGGTGCTTGTGGTTTGCACAGGGATTCCTTGACGTTTAGGAGAGGCTTGTACGACAAAAAGGAATAGGACAGAAATTTTCTGGCTACCAAGTGTCATTAGGAGCCCAGCGTTCCTGAGTAGCAGCAGAGCTGAGACTATAAAAGTCAGCTGTCAGATTAATGTATTTCAACATCAAAAGCATAAATCAGTGGAAACCCACATTATGTGACCTGTTAGTTACAGCACAAATAGAAAAATCCACAGTAACAGGGCAAAAAACCCACATGTTTTTTCTTTAAGATTTACCAACTCCTGACTTTGGCACAAAACCCACCTCACTGAACGTAGGATGCAAAGCACAGTAACGCACGTGAAATGACACCAGTGACTTTTTTTAGAAAATAAACCCCACTTGCTCCAGCAGCTCCAGGCACCTCCCCACAGTGCGTCCTCCCACTGCTCCTAAGATGAAATCCAGCTCCTCCTGCCGCAGTATTACCTGCTCCTGTTTCAGCTCCACTAGGATTTTGTGCTGCTTTGCAGCCATGGCAGAGGCTCCCTTACTGTCTTGCAGGTTTTCCAGGCAGCTGGAGACCAGAGGAGGATGGAGATCACAGTCAGACAATTAAATGCCATTAATTTAATGCTCTTCAGAAAACAATGCCAGGGATAGGAGCAGAGCGCCTCTCAAAGCAGCTGTAAAAGCAGCAGTAGCTATGGCAGTCCTCTGCAGGACATCCTGCAGAGCCATCTCACCACCCCAGGGCCAGATCAGCTGGACATCTCCTAGGGCACCCAGGCTTTCCTGAGCACTCAGCACCAAGTGACGAGGAATATGATGTCCTGGGGGGCTCAAACTGTACCTCGTGGTGCCCCCACCCAGTCAGTGCTGAGGGACACCTCACACAAGGGGACTTATGTTGTTCCCCAATGTCACCTCAGCCCAGAAAGCACCAGTGAGGGGCTCACACCACACCAAAGGAAGGCTGTGGTAAGGAGTTCAACTGTGCTCTGAAGAGAATAAAACCGTGCAGACTCCTCTCTTTCTGCTTTGCCTGCACTTAGTCTGCAAGAGAAAGATTTTCGATTTGCTCTCTTCCCCTGAGCAGGCACCTCCATGTCCCGCTGAAGGACCCATCCCCTCAGGGTAGGTCTGTGGTGTCCTGCCCCCTCTGTCGGCCCCTCACCATTTCTGGTAGCCCAGCCAGGCCAGCTCGACCCTGGCTTTCTCCCGGAGAGCTTTTCTGCGGAGCTTGAGGAGGGCAGCCTGGTGTCGAGCTCGCAGCTCTTCTCCCCTCAGACACTGCTCTGCCATGGCCAAGCTGAAACGGCAGAAGGTGCTGGAGCCTCCGTAGTGCCGGCCAACTTCACTCCACTGGGGATGGAGGAGAGCATTTTGATTAACTGGGAAGTGCCACGTGGGTGACAAGTTTGACATGGAGGACTAAAAAGCCAAAAAAATGCCCTCAAAAGACAAACACTACACAGTAGGATGAGAGCTGGCATTACCTGGCTGTCAGAGCTGGCCCGTTCACTGCCCTCTCCAGAGTTGTCACCTGCACGGGTCTCCCCATGGGAGAGATTCACTGGAGGTGACAACAGATTCCGGGTTTGATGGTCATGCAGCAGCTCCCTGTGCTCTGCTGTCAGAGATCCCAAGGAGAGGATTTACAGTCACCGCAGGTAAAATATTTCTCTGTAACAGAATGACAAAAGCTCCCCAAAGTGGTTCCTAGAGTACAGGAATTTGAGGTGCCTTCACAAAGAGCCAGCAGCGCGCCCTCAGCGGGAGCCTGAGGAGTCACCCCACAGCATTCACTTGCAGGAGCCAGTTATGGACACCAACCTCACTTTCAACTGAAATCACAGTGAAGGTGAAAAAAGGGACCTATAAATAGCATAAATAACTCAAGATTATTTTCTGTGGAAGCACCAGGAGTACCAAGGGAGATTGTTACGGTGTAAATATACCACATATATGAATAAGGCTTTAGGTCAAAATTTTCAAAGTCAGCACAAGTGAAATTTGTGATCATGTGTTCCAGCCCCTGGATGCTGTGCTAGGAAGTTGGTTTTGCCCAATACCACCAAATCCTGTAACTTAATGCTCACCATCTCGGAGCACGGAGCCATCTGAACACCTTCCTCCCAGAGGTTTGCTTTCTCCCACTAGTTTGGGATCCACTGGACTGTGATCTCTTTCTGTCTTTAAGGCAGATTGAGTCAGTGGATCCATCTCTTGATTACTGAAGGTAAGAAAGAAAGGAAATATTTTCTTATTGCAGTCTTCCTCACTTCCTTAGCAAAGTCCTCTATGGAGGACAGCTCTCTCAAACCAGCATGGTCCTCATTTTTATGCAATGTTGGTAGTTTTACCCGTGCAAAGGTGCCTTTCTGGTCATTGTATCTGTAAGACTCTAGAAGCAGTTCTGTAGTCTTTAATGTATGCCACTTTAAATGAACGTAAAAGTGGGCACAGACAGTGTTCTCACCATGCCAAGGTATAGGATTGCAGAGCAAAATGGGGGAAATTATGTTTTCCCCGCAAGTTTCAAAGGGTCTTCTATCTTTTAAAAAATGCAACATCTTCCCCCAACACTGGAGAAGTGTTTATACTATGAGCAGAAAGACTATCACAGAGACAGAAACTTCACAGAGAGATCTGAACAAATGGTTACATCACAGTCTCAAAGATAAAGTGATGGCCACGTAAGCTGTCCTTAAATGACTCGAAATGAGCATCCCTTTAGAAACAACACCATGCAAATGCTTTTGTGCCCTCAGTCACTCACGTAGCCCACCCACAGGCCAAGCCATGGCTTGTGCCTCCTTGTACACTGCCTTCTGTACCTGCCAGCTGCACTGTCACCTTCCCACTGGTGTCCTCTCCACGTCTGCTCTGCATGGTCCAGCCTTGGCACAGAAGGATAACCACCTTTGGAGCTACTGCACCCCTGCACACACAGACATTGTCCGTAGACCTGAAAGAGCCATTTGAAAGGCAGAACTTTTAAGCCTTTTTCCCTCACCCTCTTGGGAAAGCCCTTCCTGTAGATAATGCTATTCACAATTCTGTAACTCCTGAAGAGCTGGATACTACTCACAGTGAAATAACAGGTGGAGAGACACCTTTACCTGAGAGACCTGGGCACTTCCTCAAAGTTACCCTGGTCTGCAAGTTTTGTCAGCTAAAACCCCCTTTTGATTAAGTGAGGGAAAACAAATAAAAGTGAGTATTGGAGAAACATTTTGCTGGGTGCGGCAGCAGTAACAGAGGATCTGAAACAATCACTTACCTCTGAACTAGGCTGAAGCAGGTCACCCAGGAACTGCTGGCTTGCCTGCACCTCCAGCTTTGCTTTCTCCCTCAGCACTGAAAGCTGCTGCTTCTGCTGGAGCTGATGGACCTGCATCGGGAAACAACACGCCATAAATGATATTTTTAACCAAGTGACGTGATTCCTCAGAGCTGGGGGACAAAGGGCAGCAAAGCCCAAGAGCAGGCAGCACAGGTATTGTGCAGCCAACTCCTGCCCCGTCCTGCTGCCTCAAGGCAGTACAAGCACTTGCTCCGGCTGCAGCTGTGGTGTATTCTGGCCCACCAGTGCTCGAGGGGGATCTCCAAACTGCAACAAAGACTGCCAGTCCTCCTCCACAGCTCCATGGGCTTTATATACCTGCTGCAGAGTCAGCTGGTGCCAAGTGATCACAGCCCGAACACACCTGTATCCGGGGCCAGGCAGCACCTTGTCACCTGGGAGAGCAGAACTGGAGCTGCTCTTTGCTGGTTGCAGAGGTTCTTCACTGTACCTTCAGCCTGTGAGCCAGGAGTAGGGAGGTTTGCCTCAGATTATCCAGATGGCTCCTGTGTTTCTCTTCCGCTGCCGTGCAGTCAGGATCTCCCTCACCTGCAGAAGCTTTGGAAATAGACATTAACAGTCACTGTTTCTTAATTAAAAAAAAAAATTAAAAATATCCATGTTCCATTAAATAAGTGCAAGGTGAAGAAAGTACCAGAGTTTACCAGAGGGAGGCAGGGGAAGCAGATTTCCTTCAGATTCCAGTTACTGCCCTGAAAAC
The DNA here is from genome assembly GCF_000710305.1 of Buceros rhinoceros silvestris. Taxonomy (NCBI): domain Eukaryota; kingdom Metazoa; phylum Chordata; class Aves; order Bucerotiformes; family Bucerotidae; genus Buceros; species Buceros rhinoceros. The sequence continues at coordinate 18,544 of NW_010424746.1, forward strand.
ATGTTCCTACACTGTCCAAGTCTCTGAGGATTTAAGCATTTGTAAGTGCCAGCAGGGCTGGTTTGCTGGGTCACCTCTGAGGCCAGTGCACCTTAGAAACAATCCAACAGCATCGCGGTTTTTCCAATGAGGTCCCAGCGCATCTGCTTCACGGCGTCCTTCGCTGCGGTTCAGGCCTGACTGTGCTTCCCAAAATAAGCCTGAGGGATCACCAAAAGGGGATGGGGGGGATGTGTACATCGTTCCTAACTGCGTTTTCCTTTCAAAACCTCCCTGGACCTATTTTTGGAAGCCTCCCAATCCTGACATCTGCCTTTATTCCTGGAATAGCTTCTCTGCATGCATTTACTTCTTCTACTGTATCTGAAGCAGGAAAATGTCACTACCTACATCTTGTCGATAAATCTGTTAGCCAGAAGTTTTGGAGGTAGGACTCAGTGCCAGGAAGGAGAAGGATGGGAAGCAAATTCCCATTCTAAGCCCAAAGTCCAGAGTGTGGATTATGGTCACTCTTGTTCCCACTGCTCCTTCACTGCTCCAACAGGATCCGACGCACTAGTTACAAACGAAGAAAAGCTTCCCAGCCTGGTCACCTCTCTGGGAATACGAGCAGCGTCCACGTGCCTCCTCCATCCTGCAGCTTCTCCCTGTACAGGGGTACCGGCTCAATTTTCCTCTTTGTCACAGGGGGGACAAACCGATGGAAAAAAGCCTTTGCTTTTAAGTGAAAACAACTCTCGTTTCAGAAGCACCTATTTCACTGCTACTTCCTTCTTGTAACTCTGCTGCCTGTCTTCTCCAGTAGAGGTGATGTAATGTTTACCAGGGATATTTTCCTGGCTGCTTAGAGCTTCTCAGATGAATTGTTAAGCTTATGCAAACAGGTTGGTGTTTACTCTGTGCTGTGCCATTGTCACAGCAACCAGAGTCGTAAATGAATTGAAGGGTGGGTCATAAATAGAAATAGGTTTGACTTGGAAACGTGAGACAAAATCTGTGTCTCTATCAAGATTTTCCGAACCCGAAGTACCGCACGCCTCAGGACACGCACACGACACGCAAGGATTGGTTTTGCTCTAAATACTGAAGGGTCTTTAGCATGGAGGGAGCAGAGACGTGGGCTTCTTTGGATGCCAGCGTGCTCTTTGTGTTCACGTGGATGTGAGCGAAATAAACTGTTGATGCTGCAAGCCTGATGCAGGTTTGCGTTAGAACGCCGCTGTGTTTTATAAACAGCTTCACTCAAATTTCACTCACAGCATTACTACAGGCTTTTCTTAACCCCCCGCTTCACAGAATCAAGAGGCTGGATGAAAAACCTCATCTCTTATTCCAGTAATGCACATCTCCTGGTTCTGGAGGGTTGTTTGAAAGGCAAAATCATACTGAATCACCTAGAAATTGCACCCCCAATAAAGAGCTCCTCTTTTTAAAAGATTTTTGGTTTTACCTCAATCTTTCTAATTTCAGACTCTTTAATGCTTGCAGTTATTAGAGATTATTTTGCGAAATGGTATATTTAGGAAATTCCTGTGGGTGAAAGAGCTGTTGTTTCTACAGGGAAGTTTTATTAATGGTTTTAAGCAATATCATAGAAAAAAAGACAAGCAAATGGTCCTTCAGCAGGTTTACGGATAGCTCATTACTTTCAGAAGCCCAGTGATGCCTCCTTCAATATTACCAAATAAAGTAATTTTGTTAAAAAGAAAATTACAAGCTGAATTTATTGAGCTGAGTTGTCTGAGTAGCTTTTGATACTAATACCGAGGCAATTCTGAAGTATGTAATGTATTAGGATATAGTTTAAAACTGGCAAATATTCTCAATTTGTGCCTCAAACTGAACGATGTTCTTGTTGTTCTGCTCAAAGCCTGACCAGTGGTATTGATCTCAAAGTGAACAAGAAGTTTGTTCTGATCTTCTTTCGCTCCTCTTGACTATAATTTTCCTAATGGGCTATTTCCAGACCCATTCCTTGTGCTGCAACATCTTGCATTAAAGCAAATACCATCTGGCTAAACCTGACGTCCTCTTGCGTTATGATGAATGGCGTTTTCCTGCGTACCCAGATAGCTCCAACGTACAGACCCACCGTCGTTTTAAAAAATGCTATTTATTAAATCACTTTCCGCTGCAGCTGCAGAATCTCAGGAAAGCCCTGTAGAATCTCTCTGACATATAATTAACAAAGCCTGGCTAAAAGTCTCATTTTTCTAACCCCTTGAAGCTGGGCAGAAGCACTTACGCTGCTTTACTCAAGGACAGCCTTTTCTCTTTCTGCCCATGTCAGCAATCAGTCCAAACTCCTCATTACAAAAATACATCCTTGCCCCTTCAGATGTAAGCACAACTGTGACTATATTATGGCCTGGAAGTGGGTGAGGGTGAAGATGGGGTGTAGAGTCCTGAAACGCTGCTGTGGAATGGAGTTCCAGAAGGAGCTGACCCATTTGATACCCAGGTCAGGGCAATCCTTCTCCTCTCCAAAATGACTGCGCTAGCTCAATTGCTGTAATATTTTAGGATGTTCTTCAGGACAGGGAAGCGATGGGTGACATAGCACCCAGACATTTCAGGCCCTTGCAATGATGCAGAAACTGAGCTGTAGTGACGGCAGGTGAATGGAGACACAGAAGAGAGGTTTGCTGACTCCTGCTCCCTGCCCAGGCGCGCGGAGGGCTGCCTGTCCCTTCTTCAGCAGCGTCTGTGAGCCAAGGACGAGCCCTAAGCAAGAGACTCTACACTTGAAGGTTGTACTGGTTTACTCAGGAAAATCATCAGGCTGATGTGCATTCTGGAGTACCTCGGAGAATTTGGGTTTCCACACCTGCTGAATCAGTTTCTTCTCTCTTCTACAAACATGTCGTATCTCCCACTTGCCATCGAAGAGGAGCCGCTTGCTAAACAAGGGGATTAGCGTGGCCTGTGCTGCTCCTGTCCTCTGCACGCTTTGTGTTTATATCTAAATCCTTCAGTGCGGAGGGTTGGCCAGAGTTCAGCTTCCAGCCAGATGTTGCAGCACATGGCAATACCTCTCCCTGCTGCTGCCCCTTCCACACGTGCCATGTCACAGAGAGCGGCGAGCCAGGCCGGGTCTGGAGCACCACACGCTGGGGTAGAGCGTGGAGAGGGACAAAGCCCTGACTTCTTGTGCACACACAGGCTAGAGGATGCTTTATCAGCCGGCTCACAGGAAAGGCAACCACCGTCTCTGTGGGCACGGGAAGAAACCAGCCTGTCGCTGCAGACCACCTTAGGGGTGGTGGAAGGTGATGATGGAGCTCACTGAAGCTTCACCAGGCAGAGGCTTTGTAAGACACAAAAGGTAGTGCAGGATTCTGAAGTGAAACGCGAAGAGCTGTCTTATCTCAGAACTATCAATCAGAGGGCAATTAGCTGAGGCCATGCTGCACCCTTCCGTGCTGATGGCACTCCTTTCGTCAGTGCTCCCTCTGCTAGAAGCGAGAAGGCAGCTCCCTCTAGTGATATGAGAAAATATGTCAATCAGCAGTTATGGGGAAGATGTTAGGTATAAATAGATTTTTCTTTGTAATACGGGTTAAAATTCCTCGTTTGAAGAATAACAGGGAGCATTCCATTTGCTTTCCCGATGCAAATTACTTCAAACCAGTAGCTGTGCTTATGCATCAACATTCAGAAAATACTTTTTAAACAATTAATTTCAGCTTTGTTATGTCTCAAATACAAAAAAAAAAAAAAAAAAGAAAGAAAGAAACAAAGTCTGGCCCAATGAAATGACCTTTCTGACTTGTTTAGTCCAATCTGGCTCATGTCCAGCCACAAGGCTGTTCAAAAATGAAATGTGTTATTTTGCCAAGTATGTCCACTGCAGAAAATGTTTCAGCCCTTTGCCACAGCATTTAGCCATTAGGTGATGTGAGTACCTTCTAAAGGTAAATATTTCTGTTCTGCAGCAGCTGTTTAACTGCGCATCATTACGGTGCGTGTGCACGGGGACCTCTGTGCTCCGTGAAAGGGAACAGAATCAGCTGCTGGTGAGCTGTGTCAGAGCAGACAATAGAGCCCTGCATCTGAACACGCTTTTCCTGAGGAGAGTGGTGAACAGATCCACTGGTGACCCATATTTCAAACCCACATTGTCTTCAGAATGACACCTCTGTGCCTCGTCTGCAGCACCACGGCCTGCAGTGGAACTGCTGGCTTGAGCCCCTCAAATGCTGTCAGATCCAGCAGGCGCTCAGAGAAGGTAAAGGGTTCTCCTGGCACAAACACGAAGCAGCAGCTCCTATTGTTCATGTGGTGAATGGTGGGTGGCAGGGTGTTTTTGCCAGAGAGCTTCCCGAATCGGGGCTCTCGGTTATTAATATTAAATAAATACAATGACTTTTGCTTGCGGTAAACACTCCAGACAGCAGACTTGCTGTCCAATCCTGTAAGATGCCCTCCTATCCCTGGGGGCTGGGGAGAAGAATAGTAAACAATGCTGGCTTCTCCACCACCTCAAAATCCAATATTACATATGAAATTTTGTGGGGAAAACAATGAAGAATCCTTAATAAGAGGAAAGGCTTTTTGTAAGTACCCTCTTTGAGGAAAGGTTATCTGATCTTGTTCTTTTGTCTCAGAAAAGCCCTTAAAACAATGCACCATCTGCTACTGTTTGGTGGAAGCAGGCAGAGGTCTCTTGGCCTGCATGTGACTGTTTGCCATTTAACCCTTTCAGCCACAAACTTTCCCTTGTTTCTATGCAAACATTTGTTGCCCTGTGCTCCAGCCTCGCCTTGGCCAGCCCTGCAGGACCCTGGAGCAGAGACAGCCTGCATCCTTTCTGAACCCCTGGAAAAGCTCCGTGCCTTGATGTCTCTTGCTGTATGAGCAGGATAATACCCCACACTGATGTGGTAATGATGAACAATTAATTGCAAGGCTCCTCGAGACCTTCAGATGAAGGTGAAGGTGTTGAGAAGATCTCTGAGCTGAGCAGGGTTTGTTCCATGTTCTGTAGCTGTGGCTGTGTCACTCAGCACAGGGACAAGCTGTGAGGTGACACTGCTAAGCTCACACCCGTGAGACGCGCTGCTCTGCACGGAGAAGGCAAAGCGTTTCTGCTGCATTTTTTATGTGGGTTTATCTGTTAAACTGGACATGAAGCTTGAGGGGACATTTTTGCATATATTCATTCCTCACTTTTGAAATCTAGAACACGAGCCAGCTATTTGAAATTCCTTCTCACCCTCAAAGCTCTTTCAGTCCTCGTCAGAACGTTAGCAGGAATTCTCTTGCCGTGAAGGACTATTCATCCCTTTGCAATAGCATAAGAAGTACCTTGGTAGGGCTCCGAGTAACCACCGCGCTCGGACACTTTGGGAAATGCCACCTTACCAAAGTCCTGCTCAAAGCTGTCCCGAGTCTCAGCTCCATCCCTCAGAGCGGCACAGAGCTGTACCCTGAGGCTGTCCAGGGTCTTCAGGCTCTCTCTGGGAGACTCGTTGGCAACTTCCTCTTGCTTCTGGACTTTGAAAACAGTGTCACACCGGCAGGGATTCCGCTGAGCTGTGAGTTCTCTCTGTGCACTGTGTCAAGGTAACAACAACAATTACTCAGAGAGTTTTCGAGATCGTACATGTGTACAACCAATCTCTTGAGCTAAAATTTAGTTATTTCCTTTTAACAAAACTATCATTTATTAAATGTTGCTAAATGGAAACAAAAGACTCGCTGAAAAGCCATACCTGCCAGTGTACCAAATCCCCTTCCTTGTACCTTGACGTTGCCAGCAAAGCCAACACCGCTGGGCTGTACCTGCTCTAGTTCCTGCTCTGAAAGAGCAGCGTGTTTTCCAACCTGGTGGCAAATAGCAACAACAGCCGTGTACTTTTGAAGCTGAATTTATGAGGGCTGCACTGTACAATCCGTGCCATTGTTTGGACGTGGTTGCACAATCCAGCTCTGAACTTGGCAAAGTCACCTGGAATCTTTTTAGAAACGCGAAGTACGGATCTCTGTTCCAGCGTTCCTGGGAGCTGTGCTGAGCACGGCCGTGGCCCAGCTGAAATTCGCTACTGGTATATATACTTCAATATTCCAAAACAGCACCCGCACCAAGTCCTCTGTCCTGACAAAGAGCTCGGCTAACTGAGCTCTGGTTTGATCTGTAATGTCTGAGCTTAACTAAACAGATTAGGAAGGAAAGTGTGAAAATGGGCATTTATTGATCACACCTCAGCTGAAGCACAGGCAGGGGCCCTGAGACACACTGAAGTGGTGACAGACGTTTTCTTTTTTATGCAGAAAAATGAATGTGGAAGTTTTTTTTTTTTATAATCAGCAATCAGCTTAGGGAAATCTTATTTCATTTTTCTCGTTAATAAGCTTTTCTTTGTTTTTCATGACCCAGAAACTGCTAAAACGATTAGAACAGCTTCCACTAACATGTCTTGGATGTTGTCTTCAGAAAGTGGGAGCAAAGGTGGATGAGAGAGAAAGATTTCCTAAAAAAATTACAGAGAAAGGGTTTTCTTAAAAAGCAGCTCCAATATCAGTTAGGCAAATACACTGAGTATTATCTCTGCGTTTGAGTTGTGATAGTTTTTCAGTCAGTACCACTGTTCCCTTTGGCTCTTGAGAAACACCTACCTCTGCCTGGATACTGATGCCAAGGTCCAAATCCAACCCTGCCTCTTTGCTGGGAAAGCCACTGCCAGCGTCAGTGGAACTCAGCGCAGATTCTGCAGAAACCACAGGGACTACACAGCAACCCCTCTCCTCCGGGCACCACCAGTTCTGCAGTGGGCATAAACCACCCCAATTCCCAGCTGAGGCTCTTTGGATTTGCCCAGATCTGCCCAGTTTGGAGAATTCCCATCGGTGAGTCATTTGCATTAGCAACAGATCGCCCGCGCCCCTGCGGACTGCAGAGCGGCCGTGCATGAAATGGGAACATTTCTTATGGAAAGAGGCACCTGCGGGATTTCTTGCATGAACATGAGTCTCTGTTTTCACAGCTATAATTAAACATGTAAACACAAACCCGGGCTGTCGACACTGGCTGTGGGTAAGACCTCGGTCAAGAGCGCCGATTTTGTAAGGCTGGATGTTTTGTGTTTGTCAATGAGGCCAGCCAACAGCCAGCTTCTGACAGGTGGCTTTGTTTAGAGGAGCTCTTGAAAGACCATCCGTTGTTGCCAACTGTGGACTTGTTATCACGGATAGCAACAGCAGAAGCCGGAGCGCAGACCCAATTCAGCTGCTTTTGCAGTCACATTTTCTAACCTGGCTCTAGCTACGTTGGTAATGAGCTACACGGGCCTGGGTTTACCAAAGGCGAAGACCACAGCGCCGTCCCTGCCTGTTGTCTTCACTAGTGTCTGCTGCCCATGGGCGCGCACCCCAGGACCCTCATCCTCTTTGGCTCCCCATGGGTGAGAGTGCAGGCTTCAGGACTAGGCGCAAAATTAGTGAAAGCTGAGGGCAATTCCAAGACAGGTTTTTACTGTGAACCTTTCTATTATCTACTTCACCAGCAGCTAAGAAATGGTTAGACATGGGGTGCTCATTCCATTGTATCATCCCCTTTACTGTCGCTACTGCTGCATCAGAGGGAGCCCTCAGCCCACAAGAAGAGGAGTCTGGGGTTGTTCACAACACAGCCACGCTTTCCACTTCTAATCTCTAAATACAGTGATATTTCATCTGCGAGTAGCTCTCCTCATCTTTGGGAACAGCACTTGCAGCAGGGTGATTTATTCTTTGAGAGGTTTTATTGGTGGGTTTTTTCTGTGATGCTCCGAGGACTTTGCACTGCTCAAACAGGCAGGAGCTTTGCTTTCTCAGTAATTGCATTGTTCAGGAGATCAGTGCAATTTGTCTTATTTCTACTTTGTCTGACGCTTATCCCTTACAGCTGAGGAGCTATTCCCTTCAGGCCCCACGGCGATTCTGCACCTACCTTCCATTACTGTGAGTTAGAGCTGCCTGTAAATACACATACATTGAGACAAGAGTGATGGACCCCAGCATTCTCCTCAGCCCGGGGGGCTGTGCTCTCCAAGGTGCAGTGCATACACAGCTCCGACTCTCTTCACTGCAGCTCGGAGTACCAGAGGCTCACGTTTCATTCATTTGCCATCTCCCATAACAGAACAGCTCCATAATCCCTGCAACTGATCTCAGGGCAGAAATCAACCCAACCTTTGTGAGCATGGTTGTTGTGCACAAAGCACAGGGCTTTAACTCTCAGTAATTCCAGTAATTACTGTTCCTAACTTGGTAAGCTGAGCTGTCTGGACTTACTTACCTCTCCAATTTTTATTTTCCTCATGTGTGCTTTGCACTGTAAAGCTGTAAACAATCTTCTTAACAAGAACGTTGTGCCTCATATCCCGCCTTCTGTTAATAAACCTGCTGTCTTCCCACTGCAGCTGGCTGCAGTCTAACTGGTCCCAGGCACTAAGGAACTGCCCGTTACCCAGAGCCCTGCCAGCCCCGGCTGGGCCAGGATCTCCCAGCACCGGAGCATCCTCCTTCACTCAGAATGGGAAGTTGGGGATCTGGTGGCCAGTTTGCTGCACATATGTCCTTTCTTTGGTAATGCCTGTCCAGGTCATATTTAATCTTCTGGGGCTCAGCGGATTTATTCTCTAAGGGAAGACGTCTCTGCCGTGACGTGCGGCCTCTGCGGGGACTCGGGCTTTGTCCTGCTCCGTGGCTGTGCAGGGGCACGGTCTGGTCGGCCGTTAGCGATTGCGTCTGAACTAATGTGTCCCCTCACTGTTGTCCCTGTCACCAGAGATGACCCACCCCGGGCAGGGACACCAACAGGTCTTTGCTCTCTGTGATACTGGCTAAACGCAAAGGGTTTTCTATCGACAGCCACCGTCATTAAACATTTGATTAACGTAGGCAGACTGAAAACAACCTGCATTAATATAATCCTTTCTGCTAAACTTCCTGCCTCAAATCCTGTTTTCCATGATTATCACTTCGCTCCCACACGTGTCCTGCACAAAGAAATGAAGTCGCTGCTGCTCCAGGTCCATACAACCCACAGAGCTGCAGCAAGCAGAATTTTGCACCCGCTTTTGGAGCAAAGCGGGTGAAAACAATTACTAAAAATGAATTTACCGTATCCAGTTGATTAAATCACTCTCTAATCCGCTGCGAAAGGAGATCAGCGGAGATTTAACTAGGTACTCATCATCAGGGCAGCCTTCCGCCAGGGCCATATGTTAACCACGGAGGGTTCGGGTTTACCGGGGCGGGGAGGGAGGCGCCCGCTACGCGTTACCGCCCAGAC
>NW_010424747.1:0-2095 GCF_000710305.1 Buceros rhinoceros silvestris
TCTTAAATGTCTCTTCCAACCAAAACAATTCAGTGATTAGTACTCAGTTACACGGAGTACAGGAGTAAGAGGAGAACTTGAAGGATCTATTTCATTGATCTATGCTGTTATCAGTATAGCCAGGGATACTTACAAGGTGTATAACTGCACTGAACATCATTAGCTTGTGAAAGCCAACCAGTTATTTTCCACTGCTTTTGTATTTCTTTGGTACTCAAATCATTGACAGTTTAGCACATTTTTAGTCCATGCTTTATTTACAATGACAAATGGCATCACATTACTATTTAGTGAATAAATTTGTACTGAATGCAAGTTTCTAAATTTCAAAGTGTTCCTTTTCTTTCTTTTTAATCTCTTTGGAAATTAAAAAACCAAAGTCTGCAAGTTTACACTTTAAGTTAACCTATTGTGCATTATATGTGTATGCTTTACTGATATTCAGTGCAACCCTTCTTCCCCTCAGCTTAACTTCATAAAAAAACTTCACCCTGGTCCCCAGATACCCATCTGACAGACTTACTTACCAATAGCCTGAGCAAGGGCTATTACAACTTCCTGGCATGTTGTGACTTCGGTGACTCCACACACAATTCTCTGGACTCCATCCACCCATACTTTGAGCTCCATGGTTCACCGGATCATCCACGAGCCATGAATGCAAATCAGTCAAGTCATACTTGAAGCTATACCATAGATAACGCAGCAGATTTCTCTCAGCAGCTAGAAGAAAGAAAAGTACTCGTGTTTAGAGTGAGGCATTACCAATTTAACAAGTTTAAAAACATCTGTTGGGTAGAAGAGGTAACACAGCCTCCTTTCTTTAAAAATAGTAACAGGCATCAAACATCCCATTCTTTAGCAATGTCCACCCATTCTGTAGTCATACCAGAAGTTTCATTACAGTTCATTTCCTAGAATACTAAAAATTATTACAAACAGAGCACCAAGAGAAATAGCATTAAACAAACAGCTCCAGAGTAAACTCATAACAGTTTCCAGAAACAAGCACCCCTCTTCCTTTATATACTGCCTGGATGTCTCAACGACCTGGCTGTAAATGCTTTCAGTACTTGTTCAGTAATTCCCAGCAGGTGATGTGTAGCAATAGCGTGAAACATTTTTAACTGCAGTTTTCCAGGACAGTCCAATCTTGCTCTCCATACAGAAGCAGCTGAAGGTCTCCAAACACCTGTGCATTTAGTACCAACACTGGAAAACCCAGACAGGAGAGCAAACAGACAGATTGCTTCTCTCTCTCTCTAAGGCAAGGAGATGCATCAGGGTAAATGCTGTAGAGGTGATCCAACCTCTACCAATACAGTACTCATTCCGTAAGGAAACAGACGTCAGCTAACGGGTTATCCCAGGTTTTCCCACAGGCACTGCAATGACACTAAACAAAAAAGCAAACATACCGTGTTGTCTAGGCAGTTCTCGCTTCTAAGCATGGTTTTACTGCCTTCACTGAAATAATGCCAGTCACACCAGCTAACTATATACATATATATATATATATGGTATACTAGCTCCTATTTTCATTTTAAGAAAGTAAATTATCCAAGTTTGTTAATGAAAAAAATGGTCAAAGGGTTGATTTTTTTCTTCTGAAACAAAGAAATCCCATGAGTCCAAAATTCTCTTTCTGCACTCAACTACCAGGAAAACTCTGAAGCACAGCTATAAAGGTAGAAATCCAGGGAGCTAGATTAGGATTTAGTTATCTATCACTTGCTCTCTGCTGCCTTGCTGCCAACAGTAATGAGATAGATGGGTCATTAAAGCAAATAGAGGAAAATAAACCATAATATAAGAAGCTGTTGTTTTCAGGTAATCTGATAGAGATAAAACAAAAGATGGTATTTTTAAGAATTAAGTACCAGGAAAATGGATAATACAGGAACAAAGTAAAAGAAATCTGAAAGCTACTTAGAGAAGATTAGTAAAGACAAGGAAGGGTAGGATTACACAGGAAACATGGAATCTGATGATGGTGATGGAGAACTACATGAAGCCAGAAATGGTGCAGGAAAAACAATCAAATACTTAGTACTATTCATGTTTACAGTCTAATTAGATCTGCTTTCTCCTGCTG
>NW_010424747.1:2210-4195 GCF_000710305.1 Buceros rhinoceros silvestris
CATCTCTTTCTGCATCAAAAAGATGCACTAGTGCAGCCCTCAAGCTAGAGTGGAAAAAATATTTCCATTCTACAACCAAATACTTCATTCAGCAGCTGATAAACATCATCATATATTCAGAAGACACACTGATCTTCACTTGAAAAGTTGCAGCAGCCAGCAGAAACACACCTCAAAGCCCACTAGAGCCAGAGAGCTCACACCGTATTGACAGGATGAGCTTTAGTGGAGAAGCACTGAGCAACTCTACTGCGAAGTCAGTTCAGCACATACACACCAAAACCCCTGTCCAAACATACCCATTTAGAAAACAAAAGAAAAGTGAGTAAGTCCAAATATATAAGTACAATCAGATTTTCAACATGCTTGTATAATTAATGAATGAAAAAGTGCTAGCTTTTAAGAACACCAGTATGTACAGAAATACAGTCTTTTGAGACCCGAGTAAGAACCTTAAAACCCAAAGAGGTCAAAGAGTTTTAACAAGCATTTGCCCACATAAAGTTACAAGTCAAAGAAAACTACTATCTGCCCAAGTATGAACTGGGTACAAGTTGAGAATCACTTCAGTCAGATAACGCTGCTTTAATGTACAAATAAACTAAGCAGAAGAAAGACTTTGACTAGGCTGTAATACAAGAGTGTCTGAGAAAGCATCTAACAGGCCCCGACAGTGCCCTCCATTGTTTATTCCTGGAGCAGCTGTCTTCACAAATAAACAGATCTTGCATTCCAAGCCCAGCTGTAAGGAACTTAATTAATTAACTTAACATCTTGCTGAGAGTTGAACAGTTCAGATTTACTGGCACAAAACAAGCCATCTCTCCATGTGATGATGCACACGTCAGCAAAGCATCCAGCAGCTCTGATTGTTTTTCTGTCTGTGAGTATCCAAAGTATTACCTCAATTTAGCAAGCCAGCAAGCGCATTCCCCTTCCCAGCCCCCTGTCAGCACACAACGTACAGTCTTGTGTTCAGTGCAGATCAGTTTTGGTCATCTGTTTTCCTAATGTCCATCTTTAAAAATAAACCAGACTGAAGAGAGGCATCATTTAATAATCAAGTATTTGCTGACACTTCCAATTTTGAAAACAACATTCACCAAAGCAGCAAATGAGCCAAAGCGACTTTGAAAGAGTCCAAGCTTGGGGGAAATATTTCCATTCATTTCTTACAGGACCAATAGTTTTAATATACTAAATAATGTTAGCAAAGCAACAAAAGCAGCCTGCAGTGTATGCTTCCATCAGACCGATGTGCAGGGCTGAATTCAAGTTCTGCATGCCCCACAAGTGCTAACGGAATCCTTTCAGGGACCTGTCACTAACACCGGAACATACACAGACATCAGAAATGTAAGGTCTATGTGCTAAAATCACTGCATCTCATTACAGTTTCTAAGCAAAGCTACTCTACAATAAGTAAAATTAATACATTGAGGTTTGGTTTGGTTTCTAGGATTGCGCAGTAGAAGTTTACAGAGAGGTCTAAAAACCAAAAAACCTTTTGGCTGTATGGCAATCTCTGCTTCTCAGCTACAACCCTCTAACACTTTTTTATTAGCATTCGGTTTTCCCTCATATGTATTCAGTCCCTTATTTGCTGACAGTTAATTCATGTATCATTAACAGATTCCCATCTTCCCACTGAGGGCTGTTCTGACAGCCCCAAACACATTTTTCAAGCTGAGGTTAGTGTCCAGAATGCACATCACTTTTGTAATAGAGAAGGCAAAATAACCCTTATCTACAACCGCTGTCCAAATTTATCTCTGAAGCCAATGGAAAGGGTTGGGGGAAAAGCTCACTTGAGGTTTCACAATCTCGTAAATTTGAAAAAAAGTTCACCTGACGCATAACTTACTCTAGCAACAATTGGCAAGAGGAATGCAAAGAGGAGAGGCATACAAGCTAAAGCACTCCTCTGGTCACAGCTTCCCCCCCCCAGTTTTTCAGTAATCAGCTCCACAGAAACAGGCATTCCT
>NW_010424747.1:4295-5199 GCF_000710305.1 Buceros rhinoceros silvestris
ATTCCTGTCTGGTAACAAGCACCAGAAATCTGACATCCTCCAGCTACTCCCCCTGCCCATATGCTTTTTGTTCTCCACTACTTTGCCTAAAGCCTCATCAATTACACTGTTTGCCATTCATTAAACAATTTCCCCCTAAATTTTCCTTTTATCCTAATTGGCTGATGATATCTTACTCTTTCAGATATTTGTTCAGGTTTTAAGTGTAAGGAAAAATCTAGCATATATATACATACACACATATATACGCTACTATTTGGCTACCTCTTCACAGCTAGTTTACAAACTATAGAAAGGCTGCAACTTCACAGAAGATAGGCAGTACCGTCAAAGTGCAAAGGAATTTTCTTATATTTAAGAAAAGATATATTCCAAGCACACATTTGCAAAATCTAGTTATCCTTGACCTAAGTGTTGTCATGAAAAACCGTGAGAGCTAAAATTAAGATGTTGATTTCACGTCATCCCTTACCTTCAGAAGGGTTCACATCGTGTGAAAGCAGCGTGTCCATCAAATCAGGGCTAAAATCCTGATACAGCTGAAGTCAACTGCAGAATTCTAACAACTTCAGAAATTTTCTGTTCCCCCAAGAAATAAGCAGCATGCTCTTTAGCATACTTAAAAATCAGTACACATTCACTCATAATTACCTATAACCAAACATCATCTAGAGTTTGGCACTTTCCCTTTATTTCTCATTCTCTGTGCAACTACGCCCAAGTTGTTCTCCTTGCCTCTCCCTGTTACAACACCAGAGAGGGCTCTGGTCAAGAAGCAGCTTGTTCTACCCAGGGCAGAAGCTGTAAATAAGAATAGCCAGTTGCAGAATCACAAAATCATTTTGGTTGGAAGAGGCTTTCAAGACGGAGTCCAGCCATTCACCCAGCACTGCCAGGTCACCAC
>NW_010424748.1:0-296 GCF_000710305.1 Buceros rhinoceros silvestris
ACATTAAATTTTTATATGAGAAACATAAAAGATGTTATATTTGGAAAATATTAATCCAAGAATTTATATATATATTTTTGCCCATTTGAATGTAAGAGAATGCAGTTAATCCAGAGGGATGTTTTATTGTTTGTTTGCTGATTAATTTAGGGGTTTTCTGTCATTAACGTAGACAATGATTTGGGCCGGGTACGTGGTTACAGTCACAGAGGCACGGCTGTAATAAAGGGTTAAATGTCAGTATCTTCACTATTCCCAAATCATGCCTTAGTCCGCAGGTAGTTTCCTGATTCAGC
>NW_010424748.1:477-21967 GCF_000710305.1 Buceros rhinoceros silvestris
CAATACCAGAAAAGGAACGAGAGCCTGATTCTGTGCCATTTGCGACATAGTTTTGTTCACTGGAAGTTGGAGAGTAGTTTTAAAAAACGTGTGTGTTATTTTCATCCCTGGAACAGGAAATGCAACCACCTAAATCAACACATAAACAGGCAATCCATGGAGTTAAACACAATGCCTGAAAGTAGTAATGCCACAGAAAGGGTACTTTAAATGCTGTACGGCGCTATTTTAAGCAGGGGGTTTTGGCAGATATTAATTTTTTTGTAAAGACCACAGAAGTATTGTTATTGTTGGATAAAAATAACAGCTGCAAGGGAGGCTGAAATTCTTTCTGAGATAACAAAGAACAAAGGAAAGACTTGGCATCAGGATTTGTGTCAGCTTTAACAGCTAAATTGTGCTCTCAGCTCAGTGGGCAGGATTGCCACTGAAGGCATTGTGTGATCATGTTAGGCCATGCCCAAGGGGAGAATTTGGCCCAAATGGATGGCCAAATCCAGGGCTGAGGGCCAGCAGCCAGTACATGAGTTGTCCTTTCAGTGAAGTGCTCCAGAAAGTGAAGAGGCTCATCTCTGAGTCTGTGTGCTCTGACAGAAAAGGGAGCAGCAGGGGTGTAAGCCATGTCAGTCCTGTACCCTGGCTGATGGTGCACCCCAGCAAACTCCAGTGCTAGCACAGTGAGGAGGGAATACATCACAGCACAAGCCCGAGAACCAACACTTCTCCTGAAGAACTATAATACACCTAAATGACATTTTTGAAGTGCAGATTGGTTTTGCTACTGCTCAGAAAATCCGTAATATCCCTAATTGAAGTCTTTTGTTTCCAGGTCTAGGACCAAACCAAACAAAATACAGTCCCTAGTTCCCTAAGCCAGAAATGGGCCTTTGTGTATGATGTGTATCAGTCTGGAATGTTTATTCTGTGCAAACCAAGGAACAACAGAATAAAGAAGAGTTTGCTCATTCCTGAATAAATTAGTACACATGCTCTGAAGAGGTTCTCATCTTGCAGACTTTAGTCTACTGGCTCTTTGTAAGGCTTTGGAAAATTACATGGTTTTCTTCTTTTAACACCCTTTTTTAACAGATAGTTAAGTGAAATGTGGAATGAAAAATACAGATGTGAATGTCCTAAGAATGTATTTTCTTTAATTATTGGAATAGGTATTTCATTTCACTGCAAAGACAACAGGCAGAAGGGAGTAGCAATGTGGAAGACCCTCAGAGGCTGAGGCACAATATATCACAATATTCTGTCCTTCAGCAGTGGTGCTGGGTCACACTGGCACAGAGGCAGTGACAGAACAGCACCACCTTTATGGGGAGATAGATAGATAGGTTGAGTCAGAAGGACGCAACTCCCATCAGGCATAATCAGTGCCATCAGCCACTCACAGGCCACCAAAGGTCTCAACATCAAACTTATTTGGGACCTAGACTAATGCATGGGCCTGTGCATTATGCTTCCCTTCAAAACATGTTTTCATTTTGAAAACTGATAATATAATTTGCTTCTCATTGCTGTGGATGTATAATGGATTTTCTTGATTTATAAGCTTTTCTCCGTTTGGGAATGAGGAACAGAACCGATTATCTTCACTTCAGGTCCTTTCCTGCTTTGTGGGTGCCTTACAAGTTACATTTTAAGCACAACCCTAGGTTTTTGGCAATATGGACCTTTGCAAGATATAAATCCAGGCATGTTAATAAATAAAAAAAACCCCAAACAGATAGATGTTTTTGCTGAGCAATACACACCTAAAGGTAAAAGGAATGAGGAGATGTACAAATATGTGTTTGAATGTGAAAGAAATGCTTGTGGCCTTTTCGTTTGCTCCTTACAGATATATCCATGTTGTCTGCTTACTGCAAAGACTGAATATTAAGCTAGACCTGAAGCAAATACACCCTTGCACCAAGTCTATAAAAAGCATATGAGCCCTGCATGAGTCACAAGCATCTTGCTCCCACTCCTCCAGTCTGAGCCGCCAGTGCCACTAGGCCATGGAGGACAGGAGGTGAGCAAGAAGGGCTGATGAGGTAGGGTGATGAGCTATAGTTTCCCCCCACCATGCCCTAAGTATGGACTAATGGAAAGCAGGCAGGCTAGTTCTAAAACCTTTACTGTCCAAACCTAAAACCCGCTGTTTAGTGATGATCTCTTGTAAGGGAGTCCTCCAGGGTCCATTGCAATCAGCTGTATGTTTTATTTAAATTCTGTGTACCTTTGGCCTTTCTTTTTGATGTAGCACCTGCCCTACAGATCTTGTTGTAAAACTGGAGTCTTTTCTGATTTCTTTAGGAAGGGTTGGACTGAGCATCCACTATGCTGCAGCTTGAAAACTGCCAGGGCACAATCTGAGGCAGCCTAGAAAGAGATGTCCTATTGCTAGCTAAAAGTTACGTGAACAGCCACTCTATTTCTCTTTCTGTGAGGCCATTCAGTGTCTTTGGTCTATAGCCAAACATACTGGAGACTTGGACATTATAATGCTGAAGGTCATAGTTCCTGAGTTGTAGGCACACAACGGAATTTCTACCATCCAAATCTGATCCGAGGGTATGCTGGAAATTTGGCACCTTGGAGTGGGATTTGTGGAAGGCAGCTGAGTGAGGAGCTGCCAAAGCTGGGCAATAGCACTGCTGAGGAGCAAAGGATATGTTTTAAATGGTTTATTTTGGACAGAATTGACAGTCTTACTCTGGGCAACAAAAGATGCCATTTTTTAATCACTCCGCTGAACATTCGAACATTCTCCTTTCTCTGAAGCAGAGAACTTCATGATTGATTTCAGAGAGCCTATGTTGCACGGGTGCTCTGGAGCCTGCTGCAAGCCTCTGCAGAATGCCAGCTTGTCTCCATCAAGCTCTTTTCTTCCATGACATTTGCAGGGGCCTGAATAAGCCAGGCTGCAGATGTGCAGTGTGTACTGCCTGACAAGTTCTCTATTACTGTCATTTTTCCTGTACTCCCCTCTGTGCTTACTCGTTGTCTCCTTTCTATATGAAGACTGTAAAGTGTTTAGGGAAGCTGTTTGCTGTTTGGTTTCCTTTTTGGTCTTTGCATGACATTAGTTCATTCTGGTCCTAGACGAGGAAATAAATGCAGATCTTACCCTGTGTGTGTTCTTGCATCTATTCAGGGAATACATGCAGTGTCACCTGATGTATAACCAGGAGAGCAGAAATTAGGACTATGGAGGTGAACTTTTTACAGTTTGTTGGTAAGGAATCACTTGCTTGTTACTGTCACAGATAAGTAATATACTACAGACTGTGTATTCATATGTGGCCAGTCACCTCTACATCCAAGCAATTATTTGTGGTCTGCTTGAATAGCAGGAATTGGAAGAAAGAAACCTTTGAGAGTCTTCCCCTGAGATGTAGGGGCTCTATGATATCTGAGATAGACTTTGATTGAAAGGCTACCACCGCACAGGATGTGAATGGTGCATTAGTTGTCTTCTGTGGTAACAAACCTACTGCTAATCAACAGGCAGATCTATAATAGCTGGTTTGACCTGTTTCACTGCTAAATAAATATTTGGCTTCAGATAATAATTAACATTAGAAAAGAAAAAAATCAACAACATTAACTTTGTAGAGAAACAGCTGGGGGATGGAATCCAAAGAAAACTCTCATGCCCATGTTTATTTTTATCTATATTGTATTGAACTAATCTCAACTAATTTTTGCCTCCTAAAGGTGATACACCCGGGAGGGGTTTAGACTTCCTCTTTAGCCTGTGGAGAAAGTGCTAGATGGGATGAATCATGTGCCAGAGGTGCTATCTAGATATCTGTCTCAGATGGCATGAATTTATCTCTGAAAGTGGCTGTTTCGCTCCCTTGTCTATAGGTGGAGGCTTATGACTACCCCAGCTAAAATCATAACTTTTAAATATACACAGCTGAGTAAGAGCAACCCCTCCCTTCCACTCCTCACCTTTCCATCTGCTCTCTTGCACTGGAAATGGAAAAGCTTTTTAAGTCAGGAATTGTCTTCTATGCTAAAGTGATGGAGTAGCACCATACTGCCCCTCACTTCTCAGCTCGTTGTAATGGCCAAGTCTGGGCGGGGAAGGGAAGTCCTGGGCTGATGAGACATGTCATCTTCCGTGAGAACTAGTGGGAAGTGCCAGGGCTCCTAGCTGTACTGGGTGAACCAGCACTTTCTGGCATCTCAGGGCACAGGGTGGGACAGCGGGGGTTCTGCAGGTTACTTGTGGCTATTGTACCAAGAATATATGCATGTGCCACAGGAGATGAATGAGCTAGAGGAACATGTCACATTTGCCTAGGGAGCAGGAAATAGATTTCCATGTCTAAACAGTGAGACAGTCATGGAATAGAAATGCTTTTTCTTAGGAAGGAGAGGCTAGCAGAACTGCAGCTACTTCCCCTCCCAGAGAGCTTCTCCTTTACCCCAAGTAATTCTGTCTGCAGCAGACTCCTAACTTGGGACCCTTGTAGGAGGGGTGGAAAGAATGAGACTGTGGCTGCTTCTTGCTTCTGCCAATAAAGCAAGAATCATTCAAATAGTTCATTCTTGTGCTTCATGCAATAATAATCAGCTGTGAGCAAGCAGAGATGATTGCCAAATTTCAGTTTTATAAACAAAAAACTTAACACGCAGCATTGTGAAGCTCATGTAGAGCTAGTCAGCTTAACCAGCTGCCAATCCCTGCTCAGGAAAGAAAGCAGGTATAAACCAAATACATTATTACTCCACCTTAGCTAGCCTGTACTGCAAACTTCTTTTCTCTCCACTTGTCTGCCACTCAGACATTTAGACAGGCTGTCATTATCAGCCACTCGCTGCCCCAGCTTTGCCCCAATTTTTTTAAGCCCTACAGCACTGTCATTTGATGTGTCTGGTGAGAGAATTAAAGTAGATGAAGACTGAGGATACCACTCCCTTAGGTAATGATATATTCTGATTCCCTCCAGCTATCTTCCTGACAACCCACTCCGCCTCATCCTGGCCGTACTCCCCTCTTCCACAGACTGAAGAATAATTACAACTCCTCTACATAAGGCATTGCTTCATTCAACATTCAGCTTAGACACTGCTAAAAAGGCTTTTGACAGATGGAGTATAGTCTATGCCATAGCAAAATGTCAGTTGGCATGCGATAGCCAGTAGGAAAAGCAGACAAAAATACCTGACATGCAAAGGCCAGGAAGGGAAGAAGACATAAACACTCAAGTGTTATGTACTTTTGAAACAAAACATTAAACAAAGCCTCATAGATTTAAACAACAAATGCTAGACCTTGAAATTATTAGGCAGGTACTATCCTGGATGCATTCAGCAGAAGTGAAACCACTGAAATGTATCTCTTGATCCATCAGGTGTGCAAGAAAACTTAGGACAAGATGGGATGTACAGTTATTCTGGAAATGCATCAGTACTGCAAATCAAGAGAGGTGCACCTCGGTGACCTCAGCATGAGCAGGTCAAATTTCCTTGCTCCCAACTGTATTGGAAAGCGAATAGGAGATCTTTAATTGAATCAAACACAGACACTTCAAGTCACCTCATAAAGGAGGTGGGAAGACAGTTTCTAGACTATGTTTAAATACCATCAGACTGTTAAAATGTGCATGCTAGTGTGATCCTAGTCCGTTCTCAGGACTGTTCCTCCTATCAGCAGTAGCACTGCTTGGCTCTGGTGTAACTAGTCACAGGTTTAGATGCGGCATTTGGCACTAGGAAGCTTCCTCCCTATCTCAAAAATGCAAGCTGAGGAATCAAAAGCTGTGGCAAAAAAAACCCTACAAAACTCGTTTTTTAGCCAAAGGCACCACACCCAGTCATTCTGACAAAATGATACTCTCTCAAAAAAGCAAAGCTCTCATGATTTGTGATGTTATCACAGCCTTGGAATGTGCGCCTAGCCTTACTTGCAGAGTTACTGGGGCTTTTTTCTTAATTGCATTAAACAGTTGATGGATCACATGCTATTGTAACAAGAAAAACAGGTTTGATAAAACAAAACAAATATGCCAGTGAATAGAATGTGTAGTCATAATTACTTTTTAAGAGATAAAATAGGCAAACATGGCCAGAACAGGACTGAATGTGCCATGGTTTCCTTAATTATGTGGACACAGTTTCATGTTCCTCTGAGGTGGTACAAAGAATACACACTGGCTAGCAAACAATTGTTCTCTGAGCAGTTTTCCTTTGCTGCATATTGGGCGAGGCAAAACATGTGGCTTTAACTCAGGTAGCAAAGGAACTCCTGGCTGTGGCGAGCCAGAGAACCCTGCAATGTGTATTTAGTCCATTCTACAAACCCCCCATTACTCTCAGTGCAACCTGAATTGTCCATCTTATGTCAGGAAAGAGAAGCTGTCTGAGAAACTGAGGTATTCCTTTAAGAGTAACAACCAATAGAGCTGTCTTGCCTGAGCAATGAAGGGTACCAGCTGCAGGCTGCTAACAA
This sequence comes from Buceros rhinoceros silvestris, assembly GCF_000710305.1. Classification (NCBI taxonomy): domain Eukaryota; kingdom Metazoa; phylum Chordata; class Aves; order Bucerotiformes; family Bucerotidae; genus Buceros; species Buceros rhinoceros. Next base: position 6,932 of record NW_010424748.1, read on the forward strand.
GTCTCTGTGAGCAGGTTTAAAAGAAGGAGGATGGCAACACCCAGTGAAGGGAAAGAATTTCTCAATGTGACCAGACTGACAGAGTGAACACAAAGATGGGGGAGCAGAAAGAGTTGTTCTGCCCAGACGTACTGAGTATCCCCCGCAAGACACCACTTCTTGCCCAGCTCTTATCTCTTGGTTTTTTACCTTTAAGTGGAATGGCTGACTGCATGGTAAAAAGTTCGTTTGTGAAGGCTGTAAATGCTCTACCTGTCGCATAGTCCTCAGAGAGTTAAACTGGGAACTGGAAACAGCTATGTCATTGACTGCATAACCTCCAGAAAAAGCACCTTCACCTGTGGAAGGTCCATGGAGACACATGAAGGCTTAGACACTCTCTTGGTGCAAGTTCAGCTGAGCTGGCTTAAACACAAACACTATCCAAAAGGCAGATCCAATACATCAGTCCTGTGACTAGTCACAGAGGGGAGCTACACCAGGGTTCAAGTGGGTAAGGATCTGGGGCTGAAGGTGTCAGATGGTCCCAAAGGTAAGCCAATACAAGTTTCAGGGGTTTTCTTTGTTGTTGCATGACCTTCATGGATTAAGTTTTCAGGAGGTGTAGTTTAGGTATCAGAGGTCACACATCAGCAATTATACACTTGATTAAAGTTTATTTGCATGTAAAATCATATTGCCATTAATCCTGTTAATCCTATTAATAACATAATTCAATGAACTGTCAGATACTGATTTTTTCATGTTTGGTTGGTGCTGGCAGCCATAACTTTGGGTTTACGTGGTGAAAGGACTGGAGGGATCCAGCAGGATGGTGACTGGGTAAAGTATTGGTATCACCACATGGAAGGTATCCACTCTGCACACAGAGTTATAACTTTAAGTAGCCACTTGCAGAAGAAAAAGAGACGCGTCTGGTCAACATTCAACATGTTTTGGTTTAGTGGCTAATCAGAGAGTCTTTCTGACAAACTCATGAAGATGAGAATGTGTTTACCCTCTTAGCTGGGGAGATATGCGGAAAGCATCTTCCAATAATGGGATCTGCTCAGGACTGCTGTGGAAGAAGGTCTGAGTTTATGGATAGGCCTCCCAAAGACAGTCATGCTGAGCTGGCTGGACCAGGGAACTGAATTTCTTTCATGTGAGGACTTTGCTTTGGTATTTCCTGGACAATATTTGACCTTCTCGCCTGAAACTCAGAGGAGTTTTTATGGGAACAGCTCTGCTGAAGGTATAGACTTTAACATGGAAGACTCTGGGTTTCCTTGCTTGCATCTGTAACTAATAAACGAAGAGGAGTCACATTGCAACCTATGCACTTTATAGTCTGTTGCCTATTATTCATGGAGAGACCTGGGATGACAAATGACACACTGAACAGAGCCAGCCTAACCATTTGGAAGAACATTCACAGCAGGAAAAGCAGGTGGAGTGTGGGAGAGCACGGGATAAGAGAGCAGCCTTTCTCCTCAAAACTGCTTTTGTAAAAAGCCCAGTTAGACATGAGTGGGTATCCCCAATCCTTTTGGTTTTTCTTAAGAGAAATAAGCTACAGCAGAGCCTACTGCCTACCAGTGATTGCTAACTATGACAAGTGATGGGATAAAAGAAACATAATTAAGAGGATATTTTAAAAAAATATAAATTTAAAAAGATACCATATTTGGTATTTTAATTTGAGAGCATTGATCTGAGGTGTGTCCTTTGTAACATGAATATCATATCTAATTAAGTCTGAATGCATTTTTAACACATTTCTAATCTTCTAAGCCAGTCAAAGATTTAACATTTCACTGTGATGACAACCTGAGAATATGACTTTTCAGGAAGTTGTGGTAATTTTGCTTAACTTTCTTCAGATGTGTTTGAATGTATATTGCATGGAGTTAGAGAAGTGTTGGGACTGAGAGTCAGAAAATTCTCCAACTTCAAGATGCAATATTAGTTTGTCAGTGCACGTCTTGTATGTTTTTCACGAGGAAGTTAATAACGTATCACCCCAGGCTTTCTTTAGGACTCCATGCACCATTTGGTGAGAATATCTTGCATGTTCCTAGACATATAGATAACCATCTGAACCATTCTGCTTGCCTTAGCGAGGGTGTCAGAGCACATTTGAGACCAAAGGATTTCTAGATCTGCCTGCTTGATGATACCTGTCTTTCTCTTCTTCATCACTCCCACCCATCTTTCTGGCTATCGGTTCTCCTCTGGAGTTTTTCTGATTGCTTCTTCCCCAGCTGCTCCATCAGCTCCCACAGCTCTTCAGCCTCCCCACTCTTGCCTTCCTCTAGCCACTTCCCCAGTTTCTGTGACAACCCCACAGCTCCTGTGGGCTCTCCCATTCCCACCTTTAAGCTCCATTGCCAAATCCAACAACAATAACAACAACAACAGAAGCGAGAACTGAGCAATGACATAAAACGTGAAACTTGGGGCAGAGTTGTGAATGCCTTGATGCTGAGTGTGCAAAGGATGTCGGCATGAGCCCAGCTGTGTGAACTGCCTTCTGCAGTGTGACTGGGAGTGTGTGCATCTGCTAATCCTGACTCTGCCTGCATTCAAGGCTGTGTTTGTTTTCACTACAGCTACTATTCCTCCCCTTGGTCTCTTTTTAATCTATCCCTCCACAGTGAAGTAGCAGGTGCACTTTAAGCCTTTTATCAGAACAGTGTCAAGAGAGTAAGAGAGATTAATGTTGACGGAGTGAGAGCGAGCCAATGACAAGAGAGAATATTAAACGTTCACTATTTGTGATATGTATTATGTTTTTTTCAATATCTGAGAGGCATTTGGAGAGAACATTAGGTCTTTAGATGCAGCTCTAAAGAGATGTAGAACAGTGCACATAAACAGGTAAAATGGTGCTGAAAATACTTTTGAAAACATTCTAAGGGAAAATACTGAATCATCATTCAGGGCCTCTTCTCTGTGATACAAACATTGCTGCCAATATTGGTGACACTAAGTTAGTATCGGCCAACATGACTTACAGTGGCATAAACCCTGGGGATAAAAGGAGCTGGAATTCTTTTTTAGAGATGCCATACCAACTGCAGGTATTTTCTGGGAGTGCTACCCACGTTCAGCTGTAGCACCAAACCTGTTGTTACTGCTACAAAACTCAGCAATGACCCAATGGCAGTGGAAGAACTAAAGCATTCTGCACAACTCCAGTCTGTCTTCCCCAAACCTCTCTTCCCAGCTCTTCTGCTCCTTGCTGAGTAAGAGGTGATTTGAAGACCATCTCATTTTTAGGTAGGACTTCTTCTTATCTCTGCTTAAGAAATTAGTAACTCCAGTGGTTCTTTACCTCCATTCTCACAATTATAAGTGCTGGGAGGTGAAGGCTGTGAATTCAACATGCGCAGTTTGAGATGAATGCATAGGGTGGAAATAGAGTGAGCTGGCACTTCCAGTCACGGGTTTAGACAGCTGCGTCTTGACTTCCAGTGTTCCCACATAGCCAGAGATGTGGGGACCTCAGCAAACTGATAGCACCAAATAATTTGTTGTCATGCTCTTGGGTCAGCAAATCCACCCTAAGGAAAGTACAGGAATAAACACATCATGCAGGTAATGGAAAACTCTAATCCAGGTGAGGAGTCCTCTCTCCATTCCTCTTCTGCTTACTCCTGCACTGCAATTTGCTTAGGCAATCACTGTGCAAATACAAACCAGTGCTGCAACATGTATGGCACCTGATATTTGTATTTATGCAAAGAAACAGGACACTGTGAAAAAAGAATTCAACTGCTTATTCTAATAGCATGTTATGCAGTTTGCAAGACCCTAAGAAATGCAACAATAGGCTTTAAATTCCCTGTAAGAGACAAGACAAGGATTCCCGATCTTGTTCTCCTCCAATTACAGCATGTGCTGGGATGCAGCCAAACCCCATGCACACTGCAAGCCCTGGCAGACCAGCAGAGTGTGGTCCTTGGTTTGGCACCGCAGACAGGGGCTTTCTCTTTCTCCAGAACGAGCTGTGTGTATACCTGGTTTTCAGGAGAAGTCCGTGGGCATCCCACTGTGTTTCTGGAGGAGCAGGACTCCAGAAGAGTAACACCTAGTGATGGAGTGAGAAATGCCCTATTAAAATATTTATGTTTGGGACAAAAGAGTACATACTTGTTTCTCATATATACCAAATGGATCTATCTCACTTGTTAATTTATTACTCTGATTGCACATCTAGGTGGATGTCAGTGATCTTCAAACTTGAAAGAAGGAGCATATAAGTGTTTCTTAAATGTATATACATAGGCAAGAAAGACAAAAGGCACTAAGGTGCTCTAGCTGTATAAGGTATGCAGCAACCTGCATGGCTTGATATTCACATTGTTTCAATGTCCAAAGGTGAAGTGGGCCTGGAATCTAGTGTTAACCAGCTACCACCTGTTTATTAAATAGAAAACCTTTTTAATGGCAATGGGTCATAGGAAAGATGCCAAAAGTTCTTCCAACATTAGCTTGTGCATCAGTTCAACACTAGGTGTATGTACTAGCTTTTGCATCTTTTTATTTGTTTTATTTTACTTTATTTTATTTTATTTATAAAATTCCAGTTTCCTTACCAACAAATCTGGTGTTGGGTAGGTAAAAAGGGGAAATTATTCAGTCCTCCCCTCTTTGCTCCTGTCAGGAGAAAAAAGAAAAGTCAAAAGCCAAACTTTAGTAGAATAATTATACATGTAATTATTTGGATCTTCTCTCAGGACTCCCTATGACCCATTCCAAGTCAATAAATTTTCTCTCTCAAAAAAAGAAAGAAAAAAAGGTTTAAGAAGCTATTCTGTTCATTAGGTATCAGGAAACCAATTGACAGTTCACAAAAGGAAATTATCTACTGATTTAGACCAGATCTTGCTGCTAAAATGTTGGTATGCTGATACATGAAAACCAAATCTCTGTATGTTAATATGATTCAGACCAGAATACCTCTATTCAAACCATGTATTTATCAAAGGAGTATTTAGGCTGAGTCTTATAGCTCTATGATGCAGAGATAAGCAAACTAATTTTTTCCCTCTTGAAACAGAGCATATTAGCTTATCTAAATAGTTTGCAGTGTTAGAGGATGGTGCTTACAACATGTAAGACAAGCATACCTAAATGGGTGCTACTGCTTACCAGCATCAGTGCCTGCAGTCCAGGCAAAGCAGGGAGTACTGATAATGGAAGAACTTACGTTCTGGGCTGATTTAACTTGTTTTTCTTGTTTTTAACTGTGAGAGAACCCCTTTTCTCATCTACAGCACTAGTTTTATACTATATATGTATGTCTTTTTTTTTTTTTAAGATGAGGAGTATTCTTCTAAAAATCTCTAATCAAAAGGAGAAAGAAGATACTTTTAATGCAGAAGGATGATTATCCTGCACCAGTTTGCAGATCTGTTCGTACCTAGAGACCAGAGCAAAGGTGAGAAGGCCAGACTGGGGCACTGGCTACATTCTGGAGACCTTATTCAAGCTGAACTGCAATCCATCATGTCACTGTAGTGTTCTGTAGTTTAACAGAACCTGTGGGTCAAAATCAAATTTGAACATCGCAGACTGGATAAATAAATACCAAAATGCCAACAACTATCCTATCCTATAGATATTCTACATCCTATAGATGTTCTTTTGGTGAAAGGAAGGTGAGGGGCAAAACTAAGGGAAAAGAATATGAGCAGACAGGAACCTTCTCACTTGCTTAATAGCTATCAGCTGGCCCAGTTATGTAGTCCCTGTTACAATTTCAGTCACTGTAGTTATAGGTCCAGTTACAATTTGTTTGCATTACTCACAATGTTCCAAACCCTCAGCTGGCCTTACCAGGTGAATATTTTTGGCAAAACTTTCAGTATATATGTGCACCTTTTTCTGAGCTTTCAACAAAGTTTGAATGAAGTAAGACTGAAATTAAACTGTTCTGCACGCTCCTTTTAAACAATTTTTAGGATGGCTACGATATGCATCAGACTTGCATGTTCATTTTATTAATGCCTTGATGCCGGTGTAGCACTGGGACTCACACTGTACGCGATTCAGGCACATGGACAGCAGTTAGGCTGGTTGCACAACAGCCAGCGTGACAGGAGGCGTGCTGGGCAAGCATAGGTGCTGAGAGGCGAGTGTAACAGGTGACTGGAAAGGAGCAGTGTTGTTTCCATGTCAGTCATCTGGGGTGTGAGATCCAGACCGCCTTTGTCTTCTGTGGGATGGCTTAGGCAGGGTGGCACTACCTGGAGCATTTCTGCTCGTGCTTTTCTTTCCTAGCATGCTTTTTTCTCCTCAGTACCTGCTCTACTGCCAGACCTGGGTGGGTTACATTGAAGTTGACACTTTTCCTTCTAAACTATGTTTAGCCTTTTTACACTTGTTAGTCAAATTCCTTGGCTAGTGCTTGGGCTTTCCTCACTCCTTTCAGCTAAAACTGACTGGATTCTTCAAATACTAATGCTGTGCTTCGGGTTTTCCAAGTTCAGAAAAGGATACTAAAATGGCATTACACTTGCCTTGCTGCTGTTCCTAGATGTACTCCTCAGTGAGAGCAGCGTGGTTTCACCTGCAGGTTCTCACTGATGAGCACATCATTGCTCTTCTTTCCAGAAGAGCAGCATTTTTTTCATCATTACAATTGTTTGCTTTACCTTATTATCTTTCTTTCATCCTTTCTACCATCAAAAATAACAATAAACGTGTAAATGAAGCACAGTCTGTTCCTCTGTTGTCTCATCAGAGAACTGGGACACTCTTTAGTCCATGACATCAAAAGTAAGGAAATACTGTAATTGATTTGATACTTTTGATGATATTCTGGTTTTATTTAATGTTTTTCTCCATTTTCATATCTGTCACAGGTATTTTAGCATAATTTTCCACACTTTTACATATTCACTGGGTCTTAAGACATCTGATTTATGAATATGACAGATGCTGATGAAATAGAGATGCATAGTATAGCACCATAAAACTGGCATAGAGATTTTGATATTCATTTAATGAATTTTTACTTTGATTCTGATAACACATTGTAAAAATCAGAGCTAATTCAGTTTTCATGACATTTCCCACAAATTATCTTGAGGCAAGTATGGAGTAATTAAGTGTTGAAAAAATGTACTGTAGAAACAGCTCTAGACAAGTACAGTCTCTATTACTCAGGAAGTTGCAACGTGTAAATACTTAAAGTGCATCTTTGAAATACAATGATACATAAATTCCTAGTCTAAGCATCATCAGGACAAGGACATTTATTGGTGTGGGTAGAAACATTTTTGTTAAAGTAAAATATAGCACTAAAAATATGATGGGGATCCGGTCTCAGCTTGGAGGATTTCAGAAAGTCCTCAGCCTTGACAATGGCCTGTCAATATTTTTGTCCCGTTAAGTATAGCCAGAGAACTTTGTCCTTGAAAAAATTGAAAATGTCTTTTATTTCTATACCGTCACCAGATAACTCTTTTCACATCTTAAAGAGAAAGTGTAAAACTGCTCTTTCCAATAAAAGGAGAAAATAAGCGGATCGTCCTTGCTGCCTTGCAGAGGCTTCATCCTGGCATCCACCTGTGAGGCCAGCGCAGGCAGTCAGGGACTCTTCTTCCGCAACGCGGAAGAGCTCTTGATCATTTCTCTAAAGTGGAATTTCTTTAGCTGGAAAGAAATAAGGACAGAGCATGGCTCCATGGTTGGGACGCTGGCTGGCGAAGTGGGAAGATCCTTCTGTTCCATAATGCATCCAGCTGGTGTGGGGGCATTCCCTTCCTTCTTAACACGCAAAATGCACCCAGGCCCAGGGACACCGTTCACATTTCTGCATTGTTGTTGTGGCTGTTGTCAAGACTGTAACATTCCTGGGAAACATTCAGTTTAACCAACCGTTATTTTTAAATGGAAAAAGGCTTTCTTCAAAAATGTTTCCACCTGCTGTGCGGAACACAAACCCGCTCCTGTGCACAACCCAGTTGTTTGAAAGCATCATTCATGGCAGTTGTTATTTGTGAGACCCTTGCCCTGGCCTGGTACACTGTTATTTTAATTAGGGAAAATAGTAAAGCCACACTGAGGGGGCTGTTATGAATTATTTGAGCCCTTTGAGCTGCCACTCACTTAAAAATCAGACCCTAAAAACCCAAAGCTACTGCAGACATCAAGACTGTCAGCTAATCAGAAAAAAATTCTTAAAAAACCCTGTCATTTTATCTTCAAACTTGTCAGAATTAGTAATGTCAACAAAATGTGTCCCAGCTTTACAGGAATAAGAAACTTCCAACACTTAGCTATGGACATTATCATAGAAATAAAAAATGATTACTTGGGTTTTTGGGTTTTTTTAAATGAAGTAGAAGCATACAACAAATGACTATCACAATTTAAAATATTGCTGACTTTGTAACAACACAGAGCAAAGCCTGCTGATCCCTAGACTGATCTGACAGAAGCATATCCAGCTAGGAGAGGACTTCAAATGAAAAAAGAGGATAGGAGAGATGTCCATTTCCATTAAACACCAGCTTGTCAGGAACCCTTTCTTCCAGCGGAGTGGTACCAGGGTTGAGTGGAGCATCGCCGCTTACAAGCCAGCCTGCAGCTTGGGGCTGTGTGCATGCAGGTTCACCTCCCACCTCTTCTGCCAAGCACAGAAAAGCGCCCCTTGAGGGTGCAAGGAGGGTTGGCAGGGCAAGAGAGACAATTTAGTCTACTTTTAAGAGCCTTTTTACAGAATTGCCTGGTAATTACAGAAAACATATTCTGATTCAGTATCTACATTGTAATTGGATTTATCCAGGAAAATGATTTTGGATTTGGTTTGACAAGGTTTGAATGGCAAAACAAGCTTTGCAACTACATTAATCAAGTCAGCCTATGAGAATGACAGCCTGTTTTGCCACAGTGGGACTTTTTTGTTGGTAGACTCAAGTGACAAAATAAGCAGAAATGATGCGCTTATTCTCTAGGGGCAAGCAGAGGCCAGTGTGTTTGAAATTCACCCTTTGAAGGCCTACCCACAAAATGATATAGGTGTAAGTCCTGTCAGGAGCTCCTTGGCAGCTGAGAGGACAGAATGGGAACTCTCCACGGTCCACATGGAGCAGACGGCTCTTCTCTCCAGCTGCAGCTCACCTGCATGGAAAAGCTCAGTTTAGACATGGCATCTGTAGGTGGGTAACGTGGCTCCTTCATTTACTGCCTTTTCAGAGGCTAACTAGTGACCCTGACAACCCTACAGTTTGTGATCCATAACTAAAACTGAAGTACATCTAGAGTAGGGATGCTTGCTTAGGGCTCAGTGGTGCGGCCCAGCCCTGCAGAACACCCCTGACTCCTGCACCCCACGCTGGGGTGAGGGAATCACTCTGGCAGCTGTTTCACCTTCATCCTAAGAGTTCTGGGCATACTCCTCCACTACGTACTTGACAATGCACCCATCCACGTCTGTGGTGTGACAGGTCTGCTCCTGTGGTAGTAAGGTATGTTCTGTTCTGACTGTTCTCTCTGTTCTGACTGCATTATAATCAAAAGCCGGAGCCTATGAGCGCCCCAACAGAGGGTAACAGGACCCACTACCACTAAAAAAACCCACCAGAAAACGCTGCTCTAAGATAATAACAAGCTCTTGGTAAGCACTTTTGATGTGACTCCTCACCGACAATTGAATAGTCTTTGCCAAGGTCCCATCCTGAACCCCTCCATTACAGAAGTAGTCATGTTAATTTCATAAGATTACTTGCCTAAGTACCGTACCTGTGAAGAAACTGGTGCATTATTTAGCCCTGAACAAATTAGGCTATGCTAAGCAGATTAAGAGGTGAGGAGACTATTAGAAGATAAAAAGGGATCATAGAGTCTGTGTCTTTATTTTAATAAAGTTTCTTTGATTATTCTTTACAAGGGTATAGAGTGGAAGACATTCACATTTCGGTTTTATCAAAAGTAATCCAACCCTTTCCTAACCTTCATTTTAGGAAGCTAAATAAGCCAACTTACGGAAATGTCTTTGACTCGCCACTTCCTCTCCATGAGCAGCTGCTGCATGTCCCCAGGACACTGCCTCTGGAAGGCTTGTGTGCCCCACACAAGGCTTGTGTCCCCAGCCTGCTCGCTTCCTCAAGTTTCTCCTGCAGTGCAAATATGTCTGAGATCATCTGGAAGGCTTCTGGAGATATCTGTGCTGCTTCAGGCTAAGCCGGATAAGCAGCAGTTAGAAAACAAAACCTCCTTCAGAAGGGTTAAGTACGTTGGTGGCAATGTAAAATCAAAATTGGAGAGGGAGCATGATCATTTCTATTTAAATCATGGTTGAAATTCCCCATAACTTTTTGCCTAATGGTAAATTTTAAAAAAAGTTCAGGTAATATATCTTTTTTGTGCAGAATCGGCTCTAGAGCCTCAATGCTGGGGTAGAAATAGAGGTTAGCAGTCAAACTGATAGAGCGCTGTCACATGTCCCTATGAATTTTGTGTTTACTTCTGCTGAACGCTGCCTTTGAAAACTGGATTTATGTACAGTCACTGTGATTGAGCATATAAGAATTTGCCAACATCTGCTAAAAGATCTGCAGTCTGCTTTCACCTTGTTTATCTGCACTCAGGTGTTTAGAGCTCTCAAGCCAGACAGGTCCTACATCCAGATAACTTGGTCAAAAATAATCCCTTAGAGAAAAAATAGTGCTATTTTCTAACCCTTTCTGAAATTTTGTCTTTCAGTTCAGTATAGAGCAGGGATGTTACTTGCTCTTCCTTTGCCACCACTGCCTGCTCACAGGCCGTCACCTTCTACCAGAGTCTCAGGGTATCATGTTTTGAAAATCGAAGTGTTTTTTGACAAAACTGTTAAATATATTTAATAACATATTAATGAAACATATCTAATGTATTAAATATATTTAAGTTTATCCTAATTCACTGAGAAACAGTGTATCAGATCACTTGTTCCACTAAGCTATGAGCCTCAGAACCAACTTAGGAAATGACACAGGATAAGAATGTAACCTTTGTTTTCTAAAGAAGCTGATAAGTCTAAATTAACGGGAACAAAAGAGATAATTATCTAATTTTCTTTCTGCACAATTACCTTCTGTAACTGCTGGGGCTTTGTTTCATGTACTTTCTCTGGTAAGCGAATTCTGTCAAAGATGCAATTGATAGGGAGTGAGGAACTCTTCCAAAGCATATATTAATGGTGCTTTTTCACATATACCAGGCATATAATTTACTCAATGCAGGTTTTTAGATTATAATATAAATTCGGGTATTTAAGGAAAAAGCCCTCCAAGGTAAGTAAAGAACTCCTTTTGAATTACAGCTTTATTATCACAGGTTTATTAAAATAATTCTCAGCAAAATCAACTTCCTTCCAAGGAACAGAACACTGAATTAAAAGAAAAGTAATTCTGAATCATGTGCTAAGATACCCAGTACTGGTTAAATGTAATCAGTAAGCACTGCACCTAATGAGTCCAGTTGCGGAGCTACCCAATTAATGTATCCTTGTTATGGTGGAGTTGGTGTGAATTAAATGCAAACTACCAAGAAGGAACTAGCTATTTAATCAGCTCTGTTAAGATAGTAGGTTCTTTAACTTATTACTACCTAAAGCTGCTACCTAATGATCAAAACTTATCTGTCAGTAAAGACAGGAACTTGGAATCCAAGACTGAGACATCTGTTTTACTACAACTATCCAAAAGGCAGGTAATTTCACTTAAACGAGTACAAAGTAAATTTTCTTCAGTATTAGTTTATCCTAACAATTTTTTTTAAAAGCAAACTGAACAAAAAGATGGAAAAAATGCTTGAATGAGTGACTCTGACAAGCTAATGCTGAAGAAATCTTACTATTTTAATATTGTTGAATGGGTTGAGTGGCAAAGCAGTTTAGAAACCTGAGTGAGAGAAACAGAAAACTGAAAAATGCTGTAAGCTTTAAATAAAACATAAAACCATTTTGTGTGTATGTGTAAGACGAGAGGACCATTACACATAACTCAGTGTTTGATACGTGGCATATAATTGCAGGAAGTTTGTAGAAGGTTCCATGATACCTGTCAATTACCAGCCGGCAGAAAATGCAGGTAACATACATAATTCATCAGCATACTGCCCTTTGTTGTTAAGCCGACTGATTTAGCTCCATAATATAACAGCTTATTCAAAACAAGACATTTAAATTCACATGAAACACTGTTACCTCCTCAAGATGTGTGCAGTTATTATACTGATTCAGATGTGCGTATATACAATCATTGCTGGACGTTAGCAAGGAAGACTACAATTACACAAATTTGTATGTGTACACAAATCTGTTGCACTATGAGGAACAAACGAGGTGTTATCAATATCAGCCAGCCCTTATATTCTTACATGAAAGCACGTGTAGGCCAATACTGACTTCTAATAGAAAACATATAACAACTGGAATGATTTTAATATTCCTAATGTACGTTTTTATCCTGCTAATCTCACATAAATTATTTTAATAATTGCAAATATACTTTAAAATTGATTAAATAAATAGCGTAAAGGACAATTCAGCTTGACTTTGCCTTTAATTGTGCCTGCTTGAGGTCAGACAGATCTTAAAAAAAGTCTGTCTAGATAAGGGCTAATAGTAAAAACTGATCAGATATTGTGTCAAGGATTTTCATGCTTTTTCCGAATAGGAGTGCCCTCACTTAAAAAAAAAGAAGAAAACAAACTCCACCCTGATTAAAAAAGTCTGATCGAAATATAGAGGTTCTGGAAATCATTAATATCCATTGCTTGAGTATGAGGAGACAGAAAACAAGTCAGTGTTTGGAGAAAGACAGATCTGAGGTCCAGTAGAAATTTGTTACAGTATGAAACATAAAGAGGAAAGAAATGAACTGCTTTTATTTATTATTTCAGAATATAAGAAGTAGAAGACACATTGTGAAGTCAAAAGCATATAAAATAAAAAACTCATCAAAGGAAATGCTTTCTACATAAAAGAAAGGTTTTTGGAGTTCACTCCCACAAGGTAAGCGGGATCAAAAAGCTCTTTCGCGTTAAGTAAGATTTCTACAAATTCTGAACTTTTATGAGTGATGAGCACGTTCACACCCATATACCATGAAAGCTGTGACTGTTCTCATTGTGTATGAAGGTCCATGCTACTGCACCAAACTTGCTGCTCTCTGATGGACGCATTTCCCTCATGAGAAGGTTGCCTCTGTTTGCCTGTGATGGTTCTGATGCTGGATAGGTAGATATGTAGTGTACGTGGAGTACACTACATCCCGTGCTATTACTAAATAAGCGTATAAACCTTCCTAGAGGCAAACAGTTTTTATTCAGAAAATTATTTTCCTAGGAAGAATAACAAAATCTAGTAAATCAGATGACATGAGGAGTCACATGATATGGAAGTGGTCGCAAAAGTAGAAGAAAGGTAGAAATATGGACAAGGGATCTGTCCTCTCCTCCAAGGCTGTAGTTAACCAAAGACCCTCACTGGCAGCTTGGCCTTGACCTGTAACCATTTCTGAGCTTCTCTTTTTCCATTACAGGTCTGAACAAGGCCTTGAGCAAGAATAAAATCTCTCACGGCTGAAGGGGAAATCCTACAGTTCAGCTTAGTAGAACATTTTGGGTTAAGTTTTCACAAGACTGTTGATGAAAATAACAAAATAAGAAGCAATTGATTACATCCCAGTTTATACAGTATTAAAAACGGAGGACAGGCTGGGAAACTAGCTTTGTGGGAGAAGCTGAGGCTCACTCCCTTCCACGCCTCTGAAGATGCTACCAGAGCCCAAGTACCTTCCTCCCCAGCTACCAAGGTTTTTATCCTTGCTGCATGGGTTCTAGAGCCAACTGGTAACTCAGTGGCTGGGGTGTCCTTTGGCTAGACCCAAGGAGAAGATGCAGGTTCTGCATCTCATTTTATTATTCGAACTCATATCTGACATAAGATGTTGTCTATTCGTTCTAGCAAATGCAAACCTGAATATCCATAATTAAGATCAGGTTTTGGATATGGCGCTGTGGTTAGCTGCAAATAAATTCAAATCAATTTGTCATCATGTAAAACAATACAAAGAGTTGCCTTATTTGTGTCCAACATGTAACATACACTGTTTATCTATACACAGCAGCACTGCAAAAAGTAAGCAGCATATTTAAGCTTATGTGGACAATAGAGTCATTTCACATAAGCTGGTAAAGCTGTACTCAAACACATGTGCTGCATAAAGAAAATGTTTATTGTACTCACAAATTACCTGTGTACCTGAAATGTAAAAATGACTGTACTACTGATTATTTCCCCTGAGTACACATAAAGTAGTGCCAAAGGGCATAACATTAACAGACCAGTTCAACCACACCTCGGGCTTCCTGCAGGTTCACTGAGATGATGATCTCTACACATTTATTTGTTTTTGTTGCCCTTTCTCTCACCCTTGATGATTACTTCACTACATGGAAACAAGATGCAGGAAGATGAGAAATGTAAGAGCTGGAAAGCGGCTGCAGTTTGGGATGGGCAGAGGACATTGTCCCTCTGTAGTAAGATGGAGTCACCCGAATATGTGGACAGTGGTCAAACATCAGTAAGGGCACAGGCACTGGAAGGCTGAGAAAGGGAAGGAAAAGAAAAGTTTGGGAAGGTCCTTGCCTCAGTTCTGCCACAAACCTATAGACAAAGATACTTCAGCTGAGCTTCATGGTGTTTTATTTACCTAAGGTCAGCTGGATAACTTTTGTCATGCTTTTGTTTGCACCTCCAAAAGCTTTCTGAAGGGCAAATACGTGCCTTTTGTATGTATGTATGTATCACTGTTGGGTGATGCAGCTACAGCTGTTGACCGAAGCAGCAAACTCACGATTCCCTTAACAAGTCCTGTGACTGTAGTAGAACTTGACACATATTGCCAAAACACCTCTCCCAATTTGATGTTGTAAACATCTAGTTTCTTTAGATTGGTGGTTCATAATTCATTCTTGTCTCCACATTTTTAAGAAAATTTGACAATGGAGAAAAAAGCAAAAATAATTTCCCTGCCCTTCCCCATCCCCTCCCCC
>NW_010424749.1:0-427 GCF_000710305.1 Buceros rhinoceros silvestris
GCCCCAGCATCAGTGAAGCCCTGCTGGGTCTGCGGGACAGGCCACGGGTGAGGACACCTTCACCCCACCTGTGGTGGAAGAAGGGTGCTGGCACAGAGCTCCCGGTGCGCCGGTGGTCCGGAGCCAGAGGTATCCACATGCTTGGGCCAAGAGCGTCCGAACCCACCACAAAAATAGCTCCTTGGGTGCCATGTGAGCCCTAGCCGCCCTCGGTGTCCCAGAGACACCCCTTCTTCCCCAGCTGCCCCCCTCCTCCTCCTCTCCCAGTCCCACTCCCTGCCCGGGGCGCAGAGCAGCCAGGCAGGCACTGGAGGACACGGCAATTTATTGGCTACCTATAAGTTAAGGGTGAGGGACACAGGGCGAGGGGGCGGCAGGAGTCACGTCTCGCCTTTCCCCCCCTTCTTCCTCTCCTCCTTTGCCTGGG
>NW_010424749.1:552-991 GCF_000710305.1 Buceros rhinoceros silvestris
CCTTCTCGTCCTTGGCCTGGATGCGGAGCTCCTCGTCCAGCCGCTCCTTGGCTCTCACCACCTGCAGGAGATGGGGACAGGGTGACGCGGAGGGAGGGGGCTGTCCCCTCGCAGCCCCCTCGCCCTCCTCCCTCTGCTCACCTTGGACTGGAGGTAGAAGGAGCCTCCCACCGACTTGTCGTTCACCTTGAACAAGTGGTCGTAGTTCTGCCGAAGAGCAGCTCCCCGTCAGCTCCACCTCCTCCACCCTCCCCGGCCCCACAGGTGCCCTCCCACTCCCCACGTGGGTGCTGAAGGTGACGAGTCCGATCTCGGGGACGCGGCTGGCTCTGCCCGACCCCACGCTCCTGTCAGCACCTCCAGGGAGCCCATGTCCCCCCTTCCCCAAGGAGCAAACACGGGGGCCGAGCCCGACAGGCTGCTGATGGCCGCCGGCTGG
>NW_010424750.1:0-2099 GCF_000710305.1 Buceros rhinoceros silvestris
ACCAGGAAGTTTCAGCTCAAACCAGGACAATATCATAAATAACATTTTAGGGATTTCAGATTTTCAGCTTTAAATACATTGTTCTTCCTTCTTGAGAATCCAGATAAATATTATGCCTGTTAGATTTGTCAGGAGATAAGAGGAATAGCATCCGTAATATAAATCTCTTCTGTCCCTCAAATGCTGGTGAAGTGCATCCTTTAAGTCGACTAATTTTTTACTTCGGCTTTAATAATATGGATTGTAAAATCAAGATTAAAAATTAAAACTTCTCTCTCTTTTTTTTTTTTAATTAGATGCTTCTTTTAAGATAATTGTCAGACCATTTCTAAGGCTGCCTCTGCATGAGGCATATGATCTGCCTCGTACGTAGGCTGGACCCACAACCCCTCATTTTCCAGAGCACTCAAACAAAACACAGCTGTTCCGCATTCTGAAGTGATCACAGACTGAGGGGTGACCAGGATAATGGCACCGCAAAGTTGAGATGCCATTAATCTATACAAAGAAAGAAGTTAATACCACTTTGAAACACATCTGGAGATTAAACAATGAAATGTATGTAAGGCCTAGAAAAACGGTTTGTGCAGCAGAAGCTACTGAAAATATCACCATGCGCTTGAATAAACATCAGGTATTTGCCACGTAATTTCTGCCTTCATGTCTTGTTTGAGTCTCACAAGTACAAAGCAATCTTTTTCAGCTGCATTACAGTCCCCAGTAATTTCTTCCAATGATTATATTCATGGCACAACAGGTTTTTTTCAACCTCATAGAAATTATGTTACCCTTCCCTGGTAGCTAACTGCACAGCAGCCCACTCAGCAGCTCCTTTCACAGATGAAATATAGATCTTGAAATTGCACTGCAGCTCCACTTCCCTTGTTCTTCTCACACATGCATCTGAAAACTTCGCTGAAGTAGTTACCAGCAGTTTTACGTTGAAGGAAGAAAATAGCAGTACTTAGATTTTTCTTGGTTTTACTGACCTATGCCTTTCATAGATGGACAGCACTACTTTATAGGATTTCTCTATCCTCTGAGTTACTTCTAATACATAACAACTGAGTACAGTTTTTTTCTTAAATTACCTGAAAATGAATATTCAAAAGCACACATACGCCATCTTATTAAGCACTCTTTGGGTTCACTGCTAAAATGATTATTTTAGAGTACAGAGGGAACAACGTTAAACCAAAGAAAAACAGCTGTGAAAATTTTAACCTAATTTTTTCAATACACTGTCCTGAAAATACAGGTTATTTCTAAAACAGGTAAAGTACAAAAATTCTCTTCTACCCTCTTTTCCACTCCCCCAGGAAAAAAAAAAAAAGTGAAGATATCTGCTTCTGGGCAATTTCTTCAGCTTCATAGAACATTTCATGGAATACATTATTACAAAGATTACCTCGTTGTAATCCCAGTGCATCCTCACATTGTTTCACATCCTTCATATATGTCTGAATCACAACATGTAGCAGCAAACTGATCAACCACAATCTGAAAAGATTATCTTTCATGGGGTGTTTGGACTACATGTCAAAAATGTTTAATCATATTGTATATCTAGAATAAACACTGAGACAGAGGAGATGAAAGGTCTGCTGTAACCAAACGTACTGAGTTTAACAACAGTCAATCAGTAAATCATTAAATACAAACATTCACGAGCCATTAAGGGCAATTATTTTTCAAATAAATATTTGTATAAAGCATTACATAGGACTTCTATTTATATATATTGATTTTATTTCTACAGGCTACTTACAGATTCTTTTTCTTATACTGGGGTATGTTTGTTTAAACATCCATTTCTCACTAAGTTGTTTTAAATCATAGTTTGTGACATAGTAACATTCAGATCCCACTATATGGTACATATTTTGCTATGTATTACACTGATTTCCATTTCAGCCAGATTAAGGAAGCTCAAGCACACTGCTATTTATAGGAAGCATAAGATCAAGAATCTAGAGACCATACTCAACTTATTCACGATACTACTGTCCCGGTTTGGGCTAAACTTCCTGGTTTGAGCCGAAACTTCCTTGTTTGGAGTTCTGGACAAATGGGAATCATTCCCTACATGTACTTTAACC
>NW_010424751.1:0-3936 GCF_000710305.1 Buceros rhinoceros silvestris
ATAATGGGCTCAAAGGGCTTTTCCAACCCAAACAGTTCAGTGATTTGATGAAACTAATTTTGGAGGACAGTCCTGGCTGTCAGGAGGGCAACGATGCAGGAAGTTCTCCGGGTTTCAACCCCTGGCTCAGCACCCAGAGTGCCAGCAGCAGGTAGTGGCCTCCTCCTCTCCAGCCACAACAGAAATGGTGGGTCCAGCATCCAACTGGTCTTCTCGGTGCCATCCTGCCAGCACCAGCCTCACTGCGGGGAGCAGACGGGAAGAGGTGCAGAGCTCCAGCCTTCACCTTCAAGAGCAGAACACAGCGCAGGGTGCACACACAAAACCGCCCCTGGGAGCCGCTGCCCCAGCCCTCGCCGGCGTCAAGGGGCTGTTTATTTTGAGGAGCAGCTTGGCAAGACTTGCCAGAAGTTGCATCACTTCTTCTTCCCCTGGCAGAAGGCGGCAGAACCTGCTTCTCCCAGGCCCCATCTCTGGAGGGGCGGGTTTGCCCTTGGCTGCTGAGTCGCTGTCTCCGTTCCTCCCCACTCCTTTGGTCGTTGAGCTGGCAGAACCCTCGTCCCACTAAACCAGCACAATAAGTGACCTGCTGAGCTCAGAGCCTGCAAGATGCCAAGCGCTTGGACAGAGCTCAAAGCTGTCCAGCACCTGTAAGAACTGGTTAGACCAGGAATGACGTAAACCAACCGCAAAGTGGAGCAGTTCTGGAAGAAATTCAAGCGCTTTGGAACAACAAGGCAAAAGCTGGCAGAACCCTCGTCCCACTAAACCAGCACAATAAGTGACCTGCTGAGCTCAGAGCCTGCAAGATGCCAAGCGCTTGGACAGAGCTCAAAGCTGTCCAGCACCTGTAAGAACTGGTTAGACCAGGAATGACGTAAACCAACCGCAAAGTGGAGCAGTTCTGGAAGAAATTCAAGCGCTTTGGAACAACAAGGCAAAGCCTGACGAGTCACAAGAGCTTTTTTCCCAGTAGCTGAACTGGAATGGAGCGAGCGTGTGTCTGCTCTGCTGGAGATGGTGACCTTTGTCAGCCGGGAGAGCAGCTTCGATCCCCACGGCGAGGTTTGCCAGGAGAAATCTGTCGAAGCCAGGCCACGGCCAGGGCTCTCCAGAGCATTCCCGCGACTGGTTTCCCAGCTGGACCACGTCCTCCCGGACCAGCTCCGACAGATGCGAGCGGTGGTTGCCGCTCCCTTCCCTAGACCAAGAGGCGGCCAGGAGCTCTCTGCCGTGAGCCGCCACTTCAAAGGAGCGGGGAAGTTGTTTGCTTTCCATATGTTTTGAATAATTTCCCATGCAAACTTTCCTAATTATCAAAGCAAAAGGGGCTTCGAACAGGGGAACCGTCTCGTTCCCCTCAGCTCACCTCAGCGGCGGCTTCGCCCCATGTGACGGAGACTCCACCTCGCCGAGCCAGCGCCCATCAAACCACGCGCAGCTGCCCCGCAGTTTTGTTTCTATCGCCGAGATAAAAATAAATCCACGTCCTCCAACTACTTTCCACATTAATGGAGGGAGAAGGCGCTTATTCCCCGGTGCTTATTAGCATTAGGGATGCTCTAATTAATGCACATAATCTTGGGAGTGATGGGGAAAGGGGTATCAGGGGAGTTATCAACGTGAGGACAGCTGCTGTTACGCCGGGGCGGGAGGAACCAGAGCTGCAGCCCAAACCAAAGGCAGCTCCGGGACGTCACAAAGGACAATGCACCAAACCTGTCTGGATTTTAAGCCCTTTTTTAACCTGGGGACATGGATCTGCTGCAGGTACCAGGGCTTGGAGGGAAGGCCCGGAGGATGGGTGAAGAGGGAGCGTTTCCAGGGCTGAGACCTGACTGCGGGTTACGGCAGCAGACAGCAGCTCCCCAAGGGGCGGCAATTTCGCCGCCGTACACAAAAGCGGTGAAGGCCTCCCTGGTCCCAGCGGAGCCTCCCAGATCCACTGTCAGCTCTTTGTCTGAGGATGAGGAGCGAGGCTGAATGACTGGGGAGGTCACAGAGATCTCCATTCCTTCTAGGTCACCCCATTTATGATCTGGGAGGGATGCAGGTGAACTGACGACCTTTCTGCAAGGTCTTGTTTCTGTCTCAAGCGGGATTCCATCCTCCAGGACACAAAGAGCAGCGTCTTTCTTTGTGCTTCAAGTCCTGCTCACCTCAAGGTCTCAAGAGCATCCCCTCACCCCTGTGAGATGGGGCAGGGTCCCTGGCACTGGTGGGATTCCCTCTGTGAGGGGAAGAGGCCACAGTCAGCCTGAGGAAGGGCAGGAAGAGAATCCCAGGGACTAGGACTCGCTCCCATTGCTCATTTATGTCCCAGACGAATTCCACGATGCTGTTTCTTCCCCACCCACTTTCATCCACCGCGCAGGCTCAGCAGCCCAGTGGACCAGCTAAGCAAAACCAGTTCACTGACCACACAATGCAATGGTTACTGGTAGCACTGAGAGCTCCTGCCTTTCTTTACCCCACTGCTGGCCCCAACAGAGTTAGAGGGACACTCAGCTCCCCAGCTCCAGGGTAAATTTTGGGTGGAGAGTCAAGCAAAGCCTCATGCTGGCTGCAGCAGGGAAAATGTGTCTGTGGCGCAGTCTGGCCCCCTCGTCTCTCCCTGTTGTTGTCAGCTCTGATATGTGGGTTACTCCTTGCACAGTCCATGGGTTGACCTGTTGGCCATCCAAGGAGCGGCGGGGGGGAGGGCAGCTGGGTTGTTCGCCCCCCCCGCTGTTGTTGTCAGCTCTGATATGTGGGTTACTCCTTGCACAGTCCATGGGTTGACCTGTTGGCCATCCAAGGAGCGGCGGTGGTGCCGGCAGCTGGTTGATCCCCTCGCCAGAGCATAGCTCTGGACAGAAAGTTGGGAGGGTAAAACAGGGCTGGGAGTGTTCAAAGGGTTTATTTCTGTTTGTGTGGGGGGAGAAGAGAATTTCCAACCAGAAGCCTTCAGGGGAAAAGAAATCAAAACTGGCCAAAGCCAAGGGCAGGATCTAGATTTGAAAGAGGGGGAAGAGCAACGGGGGAAGGACGTGGTTTTAATTGAAAATGATCAAGAATCCTGTGGATCTTGACCCCATTTGCTAAGCAGCCATCACTGACCCTGACATCTCCCTTCACGCAGCGCTGCTGGCCCATGAATCAAAAGTTTTTTCTTTTTGATATGTAAAAAAAATATATATAAAATAAACTTCCCTTAGGGAACGAAAAACCTCTTGTACAAACCTCCCTGCCAGACCACGGGCTGTCCCGAGGTTCTCTGTCTCGCCCCAAACACTTTAATCCACAGAAATAGTCCTCTCAGATTATTTTGGGGACCCGGGGTTGGAATGACTCCAAAGACAAGGAGATTGCGGCTCTGAAAATCCTCACTGTACGGATAAAAGGAGACAGGAGTTTCCGCTGCGTTGCCAGGAGAAATGAAGAGAAATCAGGCGCAGAAATGCTCCGCTGAGTTATCAGGAGCAGTTTCCCGATAGCGGGATGCTTTAGCAAGCGGAAAAACTCTCCCTCAGGGCAGCACTGGAAGTACGAGCCTGAACGTCTTTAAAACCCCACGGTGTCTCGTTGAGAAGAGACTTAAACACAACCAGCCCTTGACGGCCTCTGGGGAAGGGAAAGCGATGGCTGCTTCGGCACCGATCACCGAATTGATCCTCTCTGCCTATTTTTGAGCTCCTGGCTGGGGGTGGCACCTTTACATCACAGGTGCTGGAGAAAAAGTGAATTTTCACAGAAAAGAAACAACCGGGAATATCCGAGAGCCTGGTCAGTCACAACCTCTGCCCCAGAGCCCAGCCTTACCTTGGACTGAAGGAAACGCTCATTAAAAACCACGTATTAACATCACCGAGATGGAGGCACTGCGGCACGAAGCCCCCTGTGGAGCGATGGGCCGGCCCTGCCTCGGAGAGCTGATGGTTGGAACCACCACGAGTT
>NW_010424751.1:4009-5345 GCF_000710305.1 Buceros rhinoceros silvestris
CCTGTGGAGCGAGGGGCCGGCCCTGCCTCGGAGAGCTGATGGTCGGAACCACCACGAGTTCATCCCCTGGCCTGTCTGAGGACACCACGTCTCGCTTTTGTCCGGCTGTAGAAAGAATCTGATGCCTCGACGCGAGTCAAAACCTAAATCAGACAAATTCTGCTCCTCCCGAGACCAAAACAGCGGTTTTGGTCCTTTTGGCAGCAACTGAGATGATACAGGCAACGGGTTAATTGGTCAGCGGAGATTTTTTTAATTAAACAGAACTATTTAAATATATACAAAACCCAGAAAATATTGCACCATTTAAAAAAAAAAGGACATTTTTCATCTAATCACCTCGTCCTCCCTGTACCGGAGCGCAGAGTCACAGCAGCTGTCGGGCGTTACCAGGCACCCAGGGAAATCTGCTGGTCCACGTCCACCCCAGAGCAACACCCTTCCCTGTGGTTAGGGAACGCGCCCACCCCATCATCCCCGAGGGATGTGCAGGACCTTGAGCCTCTCGAGTTGCTCGGAAGGAAGGACAAATTAAAAGGAAAAAGGCTTTGGGAGCTTCTCAGTCACCGGTTCTTTGGGGCTTGGTCGACACCGTTTTCTGGGGAAGTCTTGTAGGGTTTAGGGCTCAGCCCCCAGAGCTCTGGAGGGACCCACCTGCAGCTCTACCCGAAGGGAGGAGCGTTCCAGTGTACTTTTAGCTTCAACAAAATCCAAGGGCTAAGACTTCACCTTCAATAAGCCACTGCCCCGGGGTCCCGCGGGACGCTGAAGAGCACGTCCGCTTTGGCGTTGATAAAATACGTGGCAACGAGCGAGAAGATGAGGATGGCAATGCCCACGACCAATGTGATTATCTGGGGAGGGATGAGAAACGCTTGAGTGTCGCTGTGGCAAACGGGACCTGCAGCACCTCCGCGAATTTGTGTCGGCATCTCTGTCAGTGAAGCTACAGAGACGCCAATAAAAAGATACTCAGGACCTTCCAGCCTCAGGAAGGGCAACAGCCAGCCAGGATCAGGCCAGGTTTCCCCGGAGTTAGCGGCAGGGCCCAGAAACCGCGTTAGAGAAGAGGTGAGAAAGTTGTACCACGGATAAAAGTGTTATTGCAGTTCAGAGGGTCGATGCAGCTCGCCAAGGGTTTGCAGAGCTGAGTACTTCAACACCCTGCTGCCACCCGGGCTTGTCCCAGCCCTGGTGTGGCCAGCAGGAGCAGGGCAGGGATGGTCCCCCTGCACTGGGGAGGCCACACCTCAAATGCTGGGTCCAGTCTGAGCCCCTCCCTGCCAGAAGGACCTTGAGGAGCTGGAGCGTGTCCAGAGAAGGGTCTGGAGAACAT
>NW_010424751.1:5666-8189 GCF_000710305.1 Buceros rhinoceros silvestris
GGCCGCTGAGGTACAGGTGTCAGGGGGGACGTGGCCGTGCTGGGGGAGCTCTGGGACTCGACGGCCTGAATGGGCTTTTCCCCCCCGAAACAATTCTGTGAACTCAGTTCATTCTCTATTGGTACAACACTTCAGGGATGGCTGGGCTCAAGCTGTGCATCTCCAGGGAACCAGTATCCACTGGGCTGTGACTGGGCAGAGGCAGGCAGGGCACTGCGCTCGCCCAGAGCCACACAAATGAACTGCTCAGATTTCAAATCACCACCTGAGAGATGAAACAACTGCCCAGGCTTGCAGGGCCTTTGGGTGCCTGCCTGCCAGCCCAGGGTGACGACAGCCTGTCCTGACAGGGTGTGACATCACCAACAGCCAACCAGGCAGGCACTGAGTCCCAAAGCAACTGCACACTTAACCCTTGTTCTGCTGGCACTAAGCCACAGCGCACCCAGCCAAGAGCCACTTCGAATCGCAGGCGCTGACCCAACAGCAGCTTTGGCTTGTGAAGGTTTGGGCACGAGTTATTTCTTTAATTTTTATTTCTTTTAACATTTCTGCGCTGTCAAGGGGAGGGGTCTGAACTGCAGGAAGGGTGATGGGGGTCACACACCAGGCCAGAGTCACTGGCTTGGCTCTCTGGGCTGGGGGAAGGGTCAAGACTCCTGTCACTTTACCTTTATCCCCAGAGCTCAGCCAGCTCCTGCGACTCTTGATTATTCCGCGCTGTCTCGGGCCCTGGAGACCACGTTATAAACCCACTGGGGGCCGGAGCGTGTAGCGTCATCCCCGCCTCATTTTCCAGGATCAAAGCCGGACTGCTCTTACCTGGGAAGCTCACACGAGTGCTTGTAACAACCCCTGACCTCTTACTCCATTTTTTTCCCCAAACAAGCCACATTTTTTTCCTCTCCTTTCTGTCTCAGCCACATACAAACTCACCTCTAGCTCTTTGCTGGCTACTAGAAATATCCGGGCACGGATCTCCTTCCACCGACTCTCGGTCCAGGTGGAGTACTCTGTAGACCCCCACTGCCTCAGCTCGAAGGCGGGAGAAAGCGCTTTGCTGAGGTGAACTGTTGACCGGACGCAGTAGGGGACTCGCGACGTCGAGTTCGGGTCCAGGGCACCCTGTACCCAGGCGTAGTCGTACAACTACAAAAATGGGAGAGTAAGAGACAGCCACAATAGGGCTGTCCCCTCGCTCTGCAGCGTCACCCGAGTCTCTGGGGCGAGACCTTGCCCAAACGGACACTTACTTCTCTCTCGCTGCTGGGCGTTTTCTCGGGGTTCAAGCACTCGTCCTTGGTGAGATTCACGACGGTGCCTGTCAGGTTGGCCAGGACGTACTGCACCAGGTACGTCGTGTTCACGGGGCTGGAGACGGCGACATAGTGTTGGGGAACGTCGCCTGGAACAGTTGGAGAAGCAGCGTTGGCGGGGAGGAAGCCAGGAGCAGCATTTAGAAAGCTGCCAGGTGGGATCAAACCCACCCCCTTGAACCTCCTCTCTGTGTTGCTCTTACCCAGAATTCCTTTCAGGTCTGGTTTGATGATGGACTGAAACCAAGAATTGTTCATTTTGATCAGAAACCCGTAGAGCATTCGAGAGACCTGCAGAGAGAGGGTTGATACAGTGGGAAAACAGCAGCTTACAGCTCCACCCCCCAGGACTACTCAGCTGACGGATGTTTCCCGCTACACGGGCCAAAGCAGAGACTGTGTCACAACTCCACAGATTTCAGGGCTGAGCTGTGAAAACTGGGTTTGATTCCAGCTCCATCAACTCCTCAGCCGATCCCTGTGGCACACATTGCCGTCCCACCTCAGCTTCCTCTTCTGCTGCGCAGAATGAGGAAGAAGGAGTTTGGTTCTGCAGAGCCCTGAGACAGAGAGGCAAGGACTAGGGAAGGGTGAAAGGTTTTGTAGTCAGCTGCAGTGGGGGAAGAGGGAAGGGGGGGACGGCAGACAGGACAGCTCGCTGTGTAAACACATCTAAACAGAGACAGAAGGGAGGTACGTGAGGGCTCAGCAGAGATGCCAGCGATTCAGCTCCATCTGCTCGTACCGTTTTTGGATCCGCCTGAATAGCAGAGGTGGTGTTGGCTCCACCCGCAAGCTGGTAGAGAGCACGGGCGACCACGGTGGCGACTTCTGCCAAGGCCTGCAAAGGAAGAGTGACCTCTGTTCACTGAGACAGGCAGGTCCAGAGAAACACGCGCGGAGAGCGAGCCAGAACCCACATGTCCATCAAAGTGGGCCCCTCACTCCAAGAAGGACAGTGAGGGGCAGGAGTGTGTCCAGAGAAGGGCGACAGAGCTGGGGCAGGGTCTGGAGCACAATGTGCTGAGGATTGGCTGAGGGACCTGGGGGGGTTGAGGCTGGTCAAAAGAAGGAGGCTCCAGGGAGACCTTCTGGCTCTGACAACTCCCTGACAGGAGGGTGCAGCGAGGAGGGGGTCGGTCTCTTCTCCCCGGGATGAAAGGAACCGGCCTTCCGTTGCCCACGGGGAGGTTGCGGCTGTCCCTGC
>NW_010424751.1:8295-9840 GCF_000710305.1 Buceros rhinoceros silvestris
CAACTGGAGGAGCTGCGGGAATTGAGCTGGAGACCAGGAGGCTCCAGGGCGCTCTTGTGGCTCTGACAACTCCCTGCCAGGAGGGTGCAGCGAGGAGGGGGTCGGTCTCTGCTCCCCAGGACAAGAGGAACCAGCCTCCAGCTGCCCCAGGGGAGGTTGAGGTTGTCCCTGAGGAGCCATTTCTGTCCTGTTGGGGTTGTCCCGGCGTGTCCCAGGCTGCCCAGGGCAGTAGTGGAGACCCCATCCCTGGAGGGGTTTCCCAGCTCTCCCTGTGTGGAGGTGACGCTGAGGGACAGGGGTCAGGGGGAACCTGGCCGTGCTGGGGGAGCGCAGGGACTCGATGGGCTGAATGGGATTTTCCACTTCAAATGATTCTGTGATTCAAAGCGCTTGCACCGCGCTAGTGCTTGAGCACCCATTACCTTTGTCACCGCCCCAAGCGCTCCCACCTTCTTCTTGCCCTTTCTGGGAGCAGTTTCCCCCCTCTCTCCGTGACCCTGCATCTATCTGTCCCTACCCAAAGCCCCGACCAGCCCAGAGCAGCTAAAGAAAAGGCAAAGGAGGAACCTTGGCTGTGTTGGTGACATAGTCCAGAGTCTCCTCGGGGCTGAGCCCCTCGGGGTATTGCACCCGGATGTTCTCCGGCGTATCATACATGCTCTGGTAGTATCTGTAAAGGAAAGAGTCAAACAGAGGGTGAGGAGGGGCAGGAAGAAACCACAGGGCATGGAATTCAATTCAGCGTGTGCCTAAAGCAAAGCGGGAGCAGCCTCCTGGGAGCGGAGATCCAGCTCTGCCAAAGCTCTGCCCTGCCACACGCTCCTTAAACCAGTTAATGAGGCTTTATAATTAACTTGGCCCTTCCGCAGCTTCTCCCATCTGAGGATCTCCCAGTTATTTACAAGCTGGGATTCACTTTCAGGTGGGCGACAGCCCAACCTATTAAACGGAGAGAGAAACTGAGGCAAGGCCCAGCCATGCACGGGTCTCCTGGGGACGGGGCTGTCAATGCAAGTCATGCCAGTGGATTTTATATTAATGCCTCATCTCGACGGCGGTGAGAAGCTCCAAGTGAGCTCTACCAGAGACTCACACTGAGGTGGCTGCAGCGCAGGCAGCTGAACTGGGAATCAGGCTGGAACGCACTGGATCTTCCCAGCCAAGCTGGGACTGGCCCCCCCAAGCCCAGGGTTGGGTCACACAGCAGCACCTTCCTCCCCCCCACCTCTGCCCACCCCTACGCAGTGCAGATTTAGTGGCGAGAGGGAAGTTAATTCCCTGTGATTGCTGCAGAGATTCTCAGAAACAGCAGAGAAGGATAAAGACAAGGAGAAAGAGACAATCTGGAATTCAGGGAGGAGGGAAGAGGCGGCCAAGCGTCCTCCACCCTGCGTCCTGCTTCCAGAGAGGAAGAGGAGCGGGGGGATCCCCACAGAACACGCTGTCATAGGGTCACGTGGGGTGAATCCAAGCACCCTTTCCAATGCCTGGGGCTTTCACATCTCAAATAGAAAACTATATCCAAAAAAAAAAAAAAAAAAAAGG
>NW_010424751.1:9944-12495 GCF_000710305.1 Buceros rhinoceros silvestris
GGCAGCGAGCTTCTGGAAGAACAGCTGAGGCTTAGGCACGCTCGGTTGCCATTTGCTCACCTCTGGCTTCCGGCCAGCTGTGGGCAACATTTTCTGTACAAAACTGGATTTCTTTCGCCTGTCAGACTCATTATGTCGCGCTTGTTCAACGCCAGGGCGCGCATTCGCTTGTCCGCTCCCCGCCGGTCCTCGGGCAGGGGGTGATGCCGGAGCTCAGCTGCCATCTGCCGGCACCGCTGCCCCGTGCCCTTCGACCCCGTGGGCGTACCTGTTCTGGAAGGCGGTTTTGTGGTCAGTCAGGACCACGCCGGGGATGTGCCGGGCCCGAAGGAAGCGCTGGAAGGACGATGGGGGAAGGGGCTGTGAAAATCCAGCTTCCTGCAAAGTCACATTTGCTCCCGTGCTGCTGTTCCTCAGGATATCCAGCAAGTTTTTAACCTGGAAGGAGCGGAAACACCGTTCAGGCACAGCAGCACCGTTCCACCGGTCATCTGGAGAGGTTTAGTGCGGTGAAGAAGTCCCAGCGTCTGGGTGAGGTGAACCACGAAGTTTATTACCTGCACTTCGACAGAGTCGTTCATGCGGGAGACGGGGTCCGTGTGCATCCAGAGAACAGAGTCGTTCCTCAGAGCCACCTGCAAGAAAACCAACCAAACACCCTGAGGACACGGTGGGGCATCACCGAGTCTCGTGGAACAGGGAAAAACCCAAACCACAGCCACGTTATCCAGCAAAACGGGGAGTAAAAAGCTCCACTGATTTATCCCGCACCTGATTCAATTCCACCAAGGAGTGGATGTTGTCCAAGCGCAGAGGGAACTTGTCTCGCTCCATGTCATACACCATGCGTGAGCTGCCGATGTAGTCAAAGGTCTCCTGCAACACAAAAAAACCCCAGTGGTACATGACCCTCTGCTCTGCCCTGGGGAGGCACCTCTGGAGCGCTGGGGCCGGGGCTGGGCTCCCCAGCTCAGCAGAGAGCAGCAGCTGCTGGAGAGAGCCCCGCGGAGGCTGGCGCCTGGGTAGCGCGGGGCGGAGGCTGCGAGGATGAGGAGGGGCCGCGGCATCTCCGTGCCCAGGGCAGGCTGCGAGCCCTGGGGCTGTTCAGCTGGAGAAGAGCAGCCCGAGAGGGGACCTCCTCGGTGTGCCCAGGAGCTCCAGGGGGTCAGCAGGAGGGGCCAGACTCTGCCCAGTGGTGCCCAGTGAGGGGACAAGGGGCCACGGGCCCAAATTGGGAGCCGGGCAGTTCCAGCTGAGCAGGAGGAGAAACTTCTGTGCTGTCGGGTGAGGAGCCCTGGCCCAGGCTGCCCAGAGAGGTGGGGGAGTCACCTGCTGCGGAGAGACCCCAGCGCCGCCTCCACGCCCAACTTAGCACCTGCTCTGGGGACCTGGGTGAGATGGTCCAGAGCTCCACCAGCCCCCCCAATGCGGGACTCTGGGATAGGTCATCCTCTGTGTTTTGGTAAGCGAGATGGGGAACAGGGCACTTCTCCACTCCAGGCCCTAACCACAGAAGCCCTCTGGACAGGCAGGAAGGCTGGATGACAGACAGGAGTTTGTCAAGGGAGCTGGAGGAAGCTGAGGACTCCCTGGGGATGAACCTTCCCTGGCGGAGAATCCCCAGGACACAGAGGGGCAACGAGGCCAGCCAGCCCCCAGCCTTCCCCCTGGACTAATTCACAGCCAAGACTTCTCAGTGCTCCTGCAGGAGGAGGGCGAATGGAGGGAATCACGTGGCCACAGCACGGGGCCGGGGGAGCCAGTTTGACAAAGCTGCGCAGAAGAAGCCGTGGATGGAGATGCCTTGAGGGGAACATCAGCTGTTGGCCCTCAGTCCCTCCTCCACACGCTTGTTCTGCTCTTCCACAGCTGCCAACTCTGGCACTCTCAGAAACAAGCTCCATTTCGCCGCTGTCAACGTGTATATTTTTAATTTAGCCTTTTCTGTGCTTTATTTCTGAATTTGAAGCCTGGCCACTGTGGTTCACCCTGACTGGGGGGAAGGCACGCAGCCAGGCGCAGCGGGAGGGGACAGGGCGGAGAGCAAAGCTCCTCCAAAATGAACCATGGGGCTGCCCCAGTGGAAGCTCCATCCGCCATCGTTATCCCAGTGCCATTAAGATCCTGGTCTCACTGGAGGGGTGGAGAGAACCACGGCGTGGGGATGCAAAAGGCTCCTTCGCAGGGAGCCAAGGGGTGCTTTGCTGCCCCAGAAAGAGCTGAAGCTGCTCTTACCCCTTGGAAGAAGGTGAACATTACGTTCCTCTGCAGTGACTGAACGTCTGGCGCTTTGTGAAGGGCTTCAGCCGCAGCCAAGTGGGTCACAAAAGAGGAGACGGCGCTCTCTGCCCCTGGCGCGATGTTCCAGAAGAAGGAATGGCTGTCAATCTGTGGGCGCCAACGGGAGGGGTGAGAAAAGGGCGCAGAGACAGAGGAATTCAGCGCTGGGAGAGCAAATTGCCACCTTCCTCCTGTCCTGCTGATGAGGGAAGACCTGAAATCCCCAACTTTAAAATATTCATTTATTTATTTAAATTTATTTATTTATTTA
>NW_010424751.1:12639-15204 GCF_000710305.1 Buceros rhinoceros silvestris
CCTCCAAGGAGCCGACCACGCTGCCTCTGTTCTCCCTCTGGAACAACCCACCCGCTTGCAGAACCACAACAGAGAGATTTAGAAGGTTTGGAACATGGAAAGAAATGAAAATATGATGAGTGTGTCCCTATGAGAGCAGCCCCCACCCTCCCAGAGTCCCACCAGTCCATGCTCTGCCAAGCAACATCAGGAGGTACCTACTCGTGTGGCGACGATAATCACTTCCTTCTCAGGAGCCACTTTCCCGGAGGAGTTGATGGGCTGCAGAGTGCTCCAGACGTTGTAATCGAGGAGAGGATCGCACACCACCTCTAGGGAGCAGAAACAATGTCAGTGAGGACGAGAGCGAGCAGCGACAAGGGAGAAAGGGGCTTCTTGGTGAGCAGCAGCTCACGGGGGCTCGGTCAGAGGAGGAGGCTTCAGCTCAGCAGAGGCCCAGGAAAGTCGCTGGACTCCAGTTCCTGCACACGGAGCAGTAACCTCAGAGCTGTTCTGTGGGAGCTACGGAGCGGCTCCGCGGGGCCTTCCTCAGCCAGCGCCTCTTCTACCCATCATTTCCCGAACTGATGACAAACGTAGCCCCAAATTCCTCCCACTTCAAGAGTTTGGTTTGAAAAGGCTCAGCTGGTAAAAAAGCCTTTAGGGAATCCCTAAAGCTCGCTCTTCCACCCAGGTTTTTACCACCAGCCTCATCCCATGTGACAATCACCGAACTGAACTGCCGGGGTTGGAAAAGCCCTTTGAGCCCATCGAGTCCCAGCGCTGCCCCAGCACGGCCAGGTCCCCCCTGACCCCTGGCCCTCAGTGCCACTTCCACATGGTTGGGAAACCCCTCCAGGGACGGGGACTCCACCACTGCCCTGGGCAGCCTGGGACACGCTGGGACAACCCCAATGGGACAGAAATGGCTCCTCAGGGACAACCTCAACCTCCCCTGGGGCAGCTGGAGGCCAGTTCCTCTCGTCTTGGGGAAAAAAGACCGACCCCCTCCTTGCTGCACCCTCCTGTCAGGGAGTTGTCAGAGCCAGAAGGTCTCCCCGGAGCCTCCTTTGCTCCAGCCTCAACCCCCCCAGTTGCCCCAGTTGCTCCTCAGATGTTCTCCAGACCCTTCTCTGGACACGCTCCAGCCCCTCAGTGTCCAGGTGTCACGACGAGGAAAGCCGACTCTGCCCACCTGGGTTGATGCTGAAGGTGCTTTGGAGGGAGCTGCGTCTCATGCAGGTGACGGTGCTGGTCACAGCGTGCATGTGGGAAAAGAGCTGCATGGCACAGAGCGGGTACTCGGGGCCGGAGCCGTCGCGAGGGACGTTATGGTCTTGATAACACTGGATGGAAATAAAAATGATTATAAATCTCTGCTTTTCTGTGACAGTGTGCTTCCCTCTCCCGCTCGTCGACAAAGTTCGGCACCTGCTTAATGACTTGTGTCTCATTGGCATCTTCAAGGAGGAAAATAGGGAAGTGAAAATCCTCGTAGGAAAGGCCGCTGCCCAGGGGATTCCACACAGTCTCGTTGCAGTGCGCGAACTGCGGGCCGTAATCTTGGGAATAGACACCTGGGAAGGGGGAGAAAGGGGCAAACCTGAGCCCACAGGAGAGAAAACAGCAGCAAATAGAGCCCAGGCACCGTTAGGGGCTGAGGATCCGGCGGCCAAAGGCTCGGAGAGGTGGAGCTGGTGAATACGTGCGGCAGAGACGTAGCGGAACACGTGCTCCGAGCTGTGAGTGCTCAGAGAGCGTTTCTCTGTCCCACGTCGAGGAGACCCGCTGAGAACCATCGTCCTCCAAAAGGAGGAACAGCCAAACCCGCCTTTTCTGAGCTCAGTGGGTGCTGGAAGCACCCTTAAGGCACCCAGAACAGCCCAAGTGCAGCCAGCCCAGCTCAGGGCCTCCTTCAGAGCAGAGAGCTCAGGGCCAACTGTGGTTGGTGGAGCAAATTCTCCCCCCAAATCATGACACAGTCAATTTGCTGCATGAAAAAACAGTGAAATGAGACTAAGTGAAACCCCGGGGGGAATTTGGGGGCAGGACGTTGCAGTAAGAAGTCTCAGCTCTCCTTTGTGCTTCTTCCCCATTTCTCCGCTTCCCAACAGGGATGAAGGTTTGAGGTTTCCTCACCAAACCCATCGTTGGGGCACTTGAGACCCGGCGAGAAGCCCTGGGGTGGGCTCGGGTTGGCAACAGCCACGGCCAGGCCTGACACGCGGGAGGTTCCCTTCAGCTGCAGCATCACCCTCCTGCGAGAGGAGAGAAGAATTAAAGGGTGAATTCACAAACGAGGAGTTAATGAGAACCCACCACATGCTAATGCTGACGTATTCGTGGAGCATGTGATGGAGCTTTTGATCAAAATAACCAACAGGGCCTTTTGTCCTTCTCAGAGCCGCAGAGAGCAACGAGGAGGAAAACTTCAGCCACTTGGCTCCTGCTCGGCCCTGGGAGGGACAAGACCAACCTTAATCACGGGATGTAATGAACTGAACTGTGAGAGCGATGAGAAGTGACACAGAGCAGAGCTCTGCCAGCTGGTGGGCAAAGCCCTTTGAGCCCATCGAGTCCCAGCGT
>NW_010424752.1:0-891 GCF_000710305.1 Buceros rhinoceros silvestris
ACTCATCTAACCCACACTTCCTAAGCTTAACCATGAGGAGGTTATGGCACACAGTGCCAGAAGCCTTGCTGAAGTCATCATCCACTGCTTTCCCCTAATGCTGTCCCCTAAATGGCCCAGTAGTGCTGGCTCAGACTTCTCCACTTGTGAGTTCTCAGTTTTTGTTGAAACTGGGTTCAATCCTTGGGACAGTATAAACTAGAAGGTGATGGACTGATGTCAGGGGTGATGCCTTAAACACTTGTTTTCAGACACATACTCTCCGTTATGCTGACTTGTACTGCCTCGCACAGGGAGCAGCCCCTGCCCCCGTGCCAGTGCCGGTGCACACCCCAGCACACACACACACACCCCCACACACACACACCTGCCCCACACACACAGGGACTGGGGTATTTCCTCAGGAGGCTGGAAGGACTGGATCTCCTTCATATCCTGTAACACTTCTGCCAGCTGCACACACACCTCAAGAATCCGAAGATTTCTAAATGACCCTAGCCATCTATTTGGGGGCAGTTAAAACACCCCAGCACACACGCACCCCCAACACACACACACACGCACCCCGCCGTGGAGGCAGGGCAGAGCCTGTTGCTAGGCCATCCGCCCTCCCCCCTTCAGAGGGGTTTTACTGCGCGTGTGCAGGAATGACTGTGCGGTTTGGCAGGGAGGCAGCAAAACCCAGCAGAGACCCCGGCCTCATTTTCCGAATCTTCTGGAAGAGCAACTGCGTGTGTCCTGGGACGCCAGAGCCGTTTCTGGAATCGTCCAGAAGGAGGAACTGCACAGGCCCTGCTGGGCAACTGAGCCCTCTGCGCGCGCGTGACATCCCCGAGCCTCATACCCCTGTCACACACCCCTGCCACACACCCCACACACACACCCCACACA
>NW_010424753.1:0-4914 GCF_000710305.1 Buceros rhinoceros silvestris
GGTGGGGGGGAGGGGTTGGAGTCTTAGGCCAGTTCTACAGAAACTGGCATTCCCATGAAAATCAAGTGGCTTAATTTAGTACATAAAGGATTGCAAGGTCTCTGTCACACTTACCTCTTTTCTCAAAAGTACATTACTTCTTGAATCCCATCTATTTATTCTAAGTTTTAACAAAACTATAGTACAGAGCGGTAAGAATAAAAAAGCTGTGATCAAACCCAAATTTATTTTTATTTTTCACTTCCCAGAAGAAGCATATAAACAAATGTGGTCCTAGCCTAAAAAGGATACTACCAGTGTTCACTGTTTTGTTTTGGTTTTTTAAAGAGGATTAAGTACTTAATCTTTTCATTTTTACTTTTACCTAAAAGCTTAAGTAAACTCTATACACATGTATAGCTAGTTTACAGTGAGGTCTAACTACAGTAATCATTTGAGCAGACATTCTTCTGAACATAGTGAAATATGCGGATGACAAATACAGAGCTCACTTCAGTTCAGGCTGTCTCAAAGTAAGACCTCGAGCCTCTTAACACCCACACCTTCCGAGTTTAAGACTGCTCAAAAGTGTTGGCACTGCAGATTCAACACCTAAATTTAGGGCTCTTGCTTCCAATGAAAAATGCATTACACACCAGGTGGTAATATTACAATACTTGGTACAAGAAAGCATTTTGAGAAGAAAATGGTATATAATTTTCACACACTGTAACAACAGCAAATTTCCTTAAAGCAGATAGGACCCAATTAACACTAAGTTATTTAGAAATACATTGGTTTGTATTTTTATGTAATTAATAAATTTACATTTACATATTACTTTTCTACATATTGGAAAGACAAATCATCCCTTACTCCCCAAATCTTCACTCTCCATCAAACGATTAGTTTTACTTTGCTTCATGAGTCATCGGTTCTTCACCGTTAAAATCTTTAATGATTGCATGTAGATGTTTTGCATCCATCTGAAAGCTTAGTGCCCAAATCTGGTCAAAGTATTTCACCCGTGGGCTTGTAATTATTTGACTCGATGCATTAGTAAACTTCCAAGTCTTAATTTCTTAGAACATTGTAAAACAGTGCTTGTGGTCTCCGATAAACTTCAGGCCCCCCCAGCCTGCTTCTGTTGTACCAGTCATTCCACTGGTACATTTGTGGAGGTGATACACTTTTCATTTTCTTCCCGGGATTTACGAGGTTATGTGCTCATTCTTAAAACTCTTCTCAGTTGCACCAGCTAAAGACTCTACTTTCCAGTAGGAGGAGTTTTCACTGGCCAATTGCACTTCTGAACAACTTATTTCTAAGTGTTCAACACTGCAGTATTTCACTGAGTCGAACCTCTGTTTTTAGACTATGAGATTACATAAAAGTAAGGTCACCCTATTCTACCATGGCCATTGTAAAGACCTCAAGAAAATGCCTTCTAAAACTTCCTTTTTCACTAAACTTCTTTAAACCGTATTTTGCTCTTTTATGTTTGTCTTTGAAACCCAACCATGAACGGGGCTCCTCTGCGTGGCCCGCACTGCTCAAAGAATACTAACCCTGCAGAGCTTTGCAAGCAGTGTGCTTCAGAAGAGCACGAGCTAGAGAAATGGGGTATAAAACAAAGGAATAGCAAAAAAAGCAAAGTGGTTTTATATGGAGGTAGAGAACCAGACAACTGAGGGGGAAAAAAGTCACTAGAGACTCTATTGGGGGCATGGCACAGGAGAAAGTAAAGAGACAGGAGTTGAAGGAAATTCAGCTAAAGAGAATATGAAAGAAGGAACGGTGAAAAAACGCGACTCAGTGAAGACAGGACAGATGACATCTAGTTGAAACTGCAGGATTCTCTGAATGATGCCTGAGGCTCTCTGCTTTCGTACTCCTGCAGCCGTGCCTGCCTGCTGGCATCTGCAAACACAGAACTTTGCTGCGCCAACCTCTACACAGTTTCATTCTCACAGTTCCTCTGCAGTCTCAATCTCACCTCAGCAGTTTTGAACACAGATAACGCAAAACATAGTAAATAGTAAATAGTACTGACCTCACCCACAAACACCCTTCTTATTTTCTACTACACTGAGCCTCAATATAGCTCCTAGGAGGGAGAATTAAAAAGCATATATTCTTTAGGAGGGACGAGAATTGGCCATCTGCTCAGAACTCATGAAATGTTTCTTCACGTTTATGCAAATCATGCTTGATTAGGGTTATCAACTTGTCACCGAAATTGGGATCAAACTTCTTAACACCAATGTAGATTTAAGAAGCAGGCATTCTTCATCACGATGCATCAGATGCACGGAAGATCGCTCCTCCAGTTGTGCAGACTGGTTCACAGACTTGAGCCGATTATATTCAGTAATTTCGAACACAATTATTAACAATTCCTAGAATATTGATACATAACCATTAGTCTTCCCAGAAATCGTTATAATATTCCCCACCCACTTACACATGCAATTTTGAGTTGAGGGTCATCCATGGTCCCAAAGGTCATCAGAGCACCCCCTCCTCAAATCCACTGGTTGAACCTTCTTTTGAAGTCTCTGTATACGGTGATGAGAACAGGTCTTTACGTCATTACGTTCCTTGATCTTTGGCTCCAAAGTGCTGGCTCAGAGCCAGAGCAAACTCCATTCTCAAAGCCTGTCTTTGTTTTACCATTTCTCTTAATCACCCATGGACATGCAGTGCTAAACAAACAAATTTTGACAACTTAGCACTACCAGGTCCCTCCAGGGATTAATCGATTACATATGGAGGCCCAGCCTACATGACGACAAGTTACTTATTGCAAATATAATGAACTAAAATCTTGAAGAATCATATCACTCTAAGGTTTTATATATATAAAATACATATAGTTTGATTATTTCACTATTATTTATTGCATTCCCAGGTAACACACTCGTTGTTGTACTGCTCTCTGCCTGGCCTGAAAGAACTAGCTTCGGTGCAGAGCATGAGGATCCTGGGAAGAGCACAAAGAGAGCAGCCTTGAACAGCTCCCAGCAACTGCAGAGGTCAGACACGGCTGGATACAACAGTAGCTGCAGCCAGAGTGAAAGGTGTTCTTACCACATTTCAAAGAGATCGAGTGGAAGGCAAACAGGAAACACTAGCACCAAGTCAGTCTTGAAAAATTACAGAGGGGAAAACCCCTAGATCTAAGCAGGAACTCAAGAGAGCTTGCCTGCAGAAGGAAGCAGCTTTGAGGTTCTGGGGCTAAACAAGCCAAACAGCACAAAATTAAAGGAGAAACCTCCACATCTTAGACGGAAGAGTCCACAAAAACAGATCAGAAAATCTATAAATCTTCTGTCATGATCGAACAAAAGGGTCACAGTGTTTGCTACTAATAGAGCCCTGTGCGTTCTTTGTGCTAACAGAAGCAAGGAGCAATTACTTTAGAAATCCTCGTGACTGTTATTGCAACCATGAAGGGGCAAATTAGAAGGCAACCAAACTCTGCGAAAGGATAACCTCCAACTATCAGGAGGCTGCAGGAGAGCAAGTACAGGTAGGACATTTACCATAGGTAATAGGGGTGTTTCAAGGATTTTATTTTCTAAGGAAAAGAGGAAACTTTTCAAAAGGGCTGCAAAAAGATAGGCAATGCCACAATAAGCTAAAGGATATTTTTTTGTGTGTTCCTAAAGAAAATAATAAAAATGGAGTTACTGATGAGTTCTAAAACAGCTGAGTGCCAGTTAAAGAAAAAGATTAATGGCACAGTGACCATCCTTGTGACATCCACTTTTGTGAAATGATAGGAAACATTTCATTTTAAATTCAAGGCCATCATTATGGCTTATGCCATCATTATGCAATGAGACACATTTTAATATAGTGTATCTGAAATCTCAGGAAGGCAGGTAAAACAAATTTCCCAAATTAGTACTTGAAGATGGTTCAAAATACTTGCACGTTTTATAAAGAAGAAAACCATATGGTGAGAATACATTGTTTGAAGGTTAAAATTAGATAACACAACTGGGGAGTAAGTCTATACGTCAGGACTCTTAGTGTCCCATATATTTTAAGTATCAGTATCACCAAAATTGGGATTAAACTTCTTATCACCAATGCAGTTTTAAGAAGCAGGCATTCTTTACTGCAACACATTGGACACGTGGAGGATCGCTCCTCTAACTGTGCATACCGGTCCACAGACTCGAGCAGATTATATTCAGTAACTTCATCCATATTTATCAACGATTCCCAGAATATTGACACATAATCATTACTTTTCCCAGGAATCATTATAATATTTCCCACCCACTTGCACATGCTCAGTCTTTTGAGTTGCGGGTCATGGGTCATCAGAGCATCCCTTCCTCAAAGCCAGAGGCTGAACTTTCCTTTGAAGTCTCCATGTATGGTGATGAGAACAGGTCATCATGCTCCGTGATCTTCTTTGGCTCCAGAGTGCTGGCCTCAGGCCCGTTTCATCTCAGCTTCAACGATTATCTTTGTTTTATAACGGTCCTGAGACATGCACGGTTGGATTTTTAGCAGTCCCAATAATAAATTTTCAAGACAGCTACTAGCCACCAGTCCTCAGCTGCAGATTAAGTTGTTATCAACAAAACCCAGCCTATGTGACTACGGGTTACTTACTGCAAATATAGCAAACTACAATCCAAAGAATCATATATGTTTTTTGATTGTTTCACTATTATTTGACAATTCCATCCCCAGGTGTCGTTCTGATAGCCCTTTATTTTTACTGTCACCGTTCTCAGGTATTATGTGATCACTGCACACGATGCAAAATCATTCGGGCGCCACCGTTTTCCACCTCCATCTGCAGCAGAGGCCACAGCGTTCTTTCCAGTCGCCTCACACTCACCCCAATTCCAGGTACTATGATTATACCGCAGGGGGAAAGGCCGGGAGCGAGGCAGCAAGCAAGCCAAGGCT
>NW_010424754.1:0-354 GCF_000710305.1 Buceros rhinoceros silvestris
GGGTGCCTTTGCTCTATTTTTGGTAGGCTCCTCCAGCCCCACGGAACCTGCATCTGCGCGGCGTCAGCCCTCCGGGCAACGAAGCCCCAGAACTTGCAGTGTTCTCCCCCGGTGTTCTATGTCCTGCAAAAGCGTCCCTGTGCTTGCGCAGTGCCTGTCCGTAATGCTGAACCCGGCTAACCTTGGGTAGCAGCTCACTCTGCCTCTTCCAGCAGCCTTCCTTTTTTCAGGTTGGGTTTATTTGGTTGGTTGGGTTTTTTTTCTCCCCCTCCATGCTGTTCTTTTGATACTGCAAAAGCATAGGGACAGTTGCCCAGGAGCTGGTGACGAAAGTTGCAGAGTATTTTTGAAGCC
>NW_010424754.1:452-14994 GCF_000710305.1 Buceros rhinoceros silvestris
CCCTATTAAAGTAAAGCAAAACTTGATTGATTTGGTGCTGGTACTCTCCTCGTCCTACTTAATATGGCAAATACTGCCACAATAAAATACAGCAAAGAGAAGTATTAAGAAGCCAACGCAGAGTTTGCAGTTTTTGGCAGGGCTTTGAAATACCAGCGCAAACCCTGAGAAGGAGAAAGCCGTTTATCTAAGTGACAAAGCAAATGCTCTGGCTTCCCATGACTCAACAAAACTCTATTTCCACCAAGGACTGCATCCACCTCTGAAGGGATGTGCTGCAGTTGAAGCCCCTTTTTGCAAGTATTCAAGCTAACTGGCTTTGAATGGGCTGTGTTCTTACATAGTAGTTGTGATTTTCATAATCTGAGAGGGATGGTTAAGTCTTTACAAATAAAGCTGTAGCATTCTTCTGAAATACTTGCAGTAACAAGTGAGAAAATAAAATGTGTCCCTCCCCGCTCTGTTTTCTTTTCCTATTAGCTCAGCAGTCAACATTAACAGTATAAAATAACTTTGTTACCTCGTCCTGGGTTTATAGCTCATAGGAAATATTTCCAGAGATGCTTTAGCATTTTTATTTATCTGAATTAAACAAAACCAGAGTACCTCACAAATGCAGCTATGGTTGTTCAGAGTCACAGTGTGGTGGTTCTGCATCAAGGTACATAACCTCCCACTGGATGCTCTGACGGGATGGGTGACTTGCTGAATATAGTGCTGTCTCTGCTCAGAGGTGGAGCAGCTGGTCCAGCTTGCTGGAATTTTAAGACCTGGCTCAGAATCTCAAAAAAAAAAAAAAAGAAGCTAAAGTGGATGAACACTTCCACTGTAACTGGATCTGTTTTACTGATTACTAGAATGTTCTTTTACATGTTTTCAAGGGAATGTGTTTAATTAGCTGTCACTACAATCTATTTTTCAGAGGTTTGGAAGAAAGGAATGAGTCTTATGTTTGAAGTGAAAGAGTTCAGAATTCACAAGAAATGCGTGAATAGTCTCACCCCAGTTCCTTAGCTTGAGCTGTCAATCTCAATTTAGGCTGCGTTATTTAAAGCCATGCAAAGACCGGGCCATGAATAGTTAAGACAGCAGATGAAACAAATATGCATTCTTAAGAAGGCTTTTACCTGATGTAACAAGTAATAATATCCTGTCTTTCTGCTGCTTTCAGAATGATACAGATCTTGGACCCAAGACCCTTGCCAGGCTCCATCATGCCCGTGGACATGGCCATGAGAATTTGCTTAGCCCATTCTCCACCGCTTAAGAGTTTTTTCAGTCCCCTTGAGGACTGTCAAAGAAGCAACTTTGTGAACAGATTAAAACCTCTCAGACCGTGTCTTCACGTGAAACGTGACTCTGAAGCTCAGCAGAGCAACTGGAACCACTCAACAGCACGAGCCAAGAAGCGAGTTGTGTTTGCAGACTCAAAGGGGCTGTCCCTGACAGCAATACACACCTTTTCCGAGTTCCAGGAGCACCCTGGGCAGGATCTTCAGTTTGACCTCTTAGGCATTGAAAACATAACATCTGGCTTAAAGCTACATGAGGAGAAAAACTTGATTCTGGGTTTTCCTCGACCCTCAGCTGACTACCTGGACTTCAGGAACCGCCTACAGAAGAACTTGGTCTGCCTGGAGAACTGCACCCTACAAGAGAAGGTGCTGTCAGGCACTGTGAAAGTAAAAAACATCAGCTTTGAAAAAAAGGTTCAGGTTCGAATTACCTTCGATACATGGAAGACCTACATGGACTTTGAGTGTGCATACATGAACAATGTTTACAGCGATTCTGAAAATGATACCTTCTCATTTACCATTGACTTCCCTCCTGCCATTTCCTCTGAAGAGAAGATAGAGTTTTGCATTTCTTACAAAAGTGCAGAACATACCTTCTGGGACAATAACGAGGGTCAGAACTATAAGATTCTCCACGCAGAGTGGAAGTCTGATGGCGTTGAGATACCATCTGCCAAGAAAGACTGTGTAGATCTTCAAACCCCAAGGAGAGGGCAAGACAGAGAGCCTGATCCTCTGGGCAGTCCAAGGCTGTCCAGCGGTCTCTTTCCCCAGTGGCAGAACTGGAGTCAGAATGAAAATTCATCACCATATTGGTGATCAATACTAGCAAGGAAGCATTCTTCCATTTAGCAGCAGATTAGTGTTAGCTTTCTGTTTCACATACTATGTGACAAAGTCACCTGGCAGGTCTCGTTGGCTGGCTGAACAA
Source organism: Buceros rhinoceros silvestris (assembly GCF_000710305.1). Classification (NCBI taxonomy): domain Eukaryota; kingdom Metazoa; phylum Chordata; class Aves; order Bucerotiformes; family Bucerotidae; genus Buceros; species Buceros rhinoceros. The sequence continues at coordinate 2,682 of NW_010424754.1, forward strand.
ATCTAAATTCACTAGTCTGCAGGACTTGTCAAGCTTGTTAAACCGTATTATGCTACTGAAGTTCTTAGCCAAATGTTATCCTTGGAAGGAAAGTAAACCAAGATAAAACCTGTGCATATGCCACCTACTATAGAAATAGCATGCCCGTGTCTTACTTATACGCTGCTTTCTGCTGTAGACTCTTGTGAGTCACTAGGAGAGAGACTCCTCTTGTGAGGAAACATGGAAGGCGATGGTATTTTAGCAAGCTGTAGTAACCGTATGTGTGAGAGTATGTGTGCATACACAGGGGCGTAATGTAAGCAGGACATCACAATTCATTTTGCACCTCTTAGGAGTGCAGTGGAGGTGATGCTGTCAGGATGGAGGCAGGCTGTAACCCTCCCTGTGCTTGTAGCAGAGGCAGGTAGGAATGCATGGCTCAAATTTGTGGCTTCCATACAGGTTAAGAAACTTGGAGAGGATAATGGAAAAGTGGGAGAGGGCGAAGAGGTAGGATGTACTGTGTAACCTGGCAACATACAGTGTTCCAATTTCTCCTTCCCAAAGCTGGTCTTTTTTATCCCATAGAACTTTTTGGGGGATTTAGAAGAGAATACAGAAAATGATGCAGTATGGCAGAAGTGACCGCTGCTTTGGGAAGACATCTCTGTCCTTGTTGGCTTTGGGCATAATAAATGTCTTGCATTTGAGAACAAATCTAACCTTGACTTCTTCATCCTACTCGCTTAGCAGGCAGATAGTTACCTTCTTATTTAAAAAAAAAAGTGTGCCTTAAAAGAATTTTAAAACCACCCTACACACCAAAAATAGGGTTAGATGGCAAAACAGATGAAGGGATGGGTAAACTTCCCAGTCTGTAGCAACATTAGATTGTTGGACTGATCACCTGACCTAATCTTTCAGCATCTGATGATTGACTATCCTGCTCCCTACTGCAAAGTTAGTGATGACTTCTCACGTGTGTAACATAGGCAAGGTCCTTCATATTGAAGACAGTGGATTAGCTGCACTTTGTGAAAGCCAATTTTTTTCCAAGAGCAGGGTTGCTACTATTTTTTTCTAGACTGAATATAGGCTTGCACATAAACAGAAAACTGCTCTATTTTATTTTACCTCATTTTCAGAAGTTTTTTTTAGACTTCAGTAAACTAATGTGTATTTTGTATCCGTATGCTTATAATTTAGCTGAGTTGTCAAGCTGAAAAAGTGATCTGTTTCATGCAAGACTTGTGTGAGAAATTGTCCAATACATACTCAGCAGGTGTGAATACTGGCATGCCTTTTAGCTGTACAGAAATGGTATTGGCATCAAAATATAAATCACATTTTTAGTCATCGCTAAGTATAATATCCTGAGTCTGAAGCTTCTTGCAGTGCAGCGAGACAATAAATACTAAGGTGAAATAAGCCTCCTCCAGTAATTGCACTTTCCCCCTATGTAACCCTTGCTGTTATGTCTGAACTAGTTTAAGAATAAACTGTATTTTGATACACTTGTTTCTTACCATTTTAGCTCAATCTGTCTATTTTCTCAACTTCTTTAAACAACTTCAGTTGTGATACAAGGTGCAACCAGTTTGTCTGAGCCATGGGATGTTGCTAAAGCTGGCTGTGGTGTCTCAGGTGAGCAGCACCTCACAAAATGGGAGACAAGGCAAATACTCTTGAGTATAAGTTGTGCCATTCAAAAAACCCATCTTGTATCTCACCAATTTTAACGGGAATATTTTGGTTTGACAGATTTTGTCAGAGATCTTGCTGTGCTGTGGGCAAGTCTGTCTGGCAGGAGTCTGTCTTAATGTGATGGCCAGACTTACCTGCTGAGCAAGAGCATATGTGATGCTTGTATGGGTGTATCTAGACAGTAGCACTTAATGTCTTCTGGCTTGCTTTCACCTGGTACTTAGCACATTAATGCTGCCTCCTGCAGCTCTACTGCTGTTGGAGCACTGGGGGGTTGGGGTTTCTTCTCTTATACCCAGGAACCCAGTGGAACTGCCATCAGTACCAGAAACCTCCCTGCCATTCATCTTTGACACCGCACCGCAGACCTACCCTTGCAGTTACTTAGAGCGTCAAAAATGTATTGTTTCCTTAGTCCCCATGGGGTACACCCCTGCCTCTCCCAGGTGGCAATTTAGACCAGCACAGAATAAGAACAGTCTAGCCAGCACCAGTTGCACCCTAGATACTTTATATGGGATTTCTTAATCTTCTCAGTGACAAGATGCAGTTCAGTTGAATCCATTGCACACAAAGTCAAGGGTTTCCCAGCAAGTAATCTAGTTTAAATTATGAAAAAGCACCTTCCCAAGGGCAGAAGACAACATGGTGCTAACAGCATGTTTCTGACCTGGGGAATGAGTTTAGAGCTTCCATGCTGCAAAGCCCTCCTTTCCCCACCTTATCACTCTCCACAGCTACCTGAAAGGAGCTTGTAGCAAGGTGGGAGTTGGTCTCTTCTCCCAAGTAACAAGAGATAGGACAAGGAAATGGCCTCAAGCTGCGCTAGGGGAAATTTAGTTTGGATATTAGGAAGAATTTATTTACAGAGAGGGTGGTAAAGCACTGGAACAGGCTGCCCAGAGGAGTGGTGGAGCCCTCATCCCTGGAAGTGTTTAAAAGACGCGTATATGTCGTGCTTAGGGGCATGGTAGTGCAGAGTGAGGCATTGAACTCAATGATCTTAAAGGTGTCTTCCACCCCAAATGATTCTGTGATCTACCAATCTCACAGTGCTACATTATGTCTTACTGTGCAGAAGCTCTTACCATATATACTGCACCACCTGCTCCCTGATCTCAGTGTGGGACTTTGCCTCGGCAAACCAGATGCGAGGACACTGGATAGAGCAGAGTGACGAAAAGTAGAATTTCTTACCCTTCAGGCAAGTTTTGTGTCCAGCTGTAACAACAGAAAATGCTTACTAGTCCTCCTCTTGACTGAGACATAAAATCACTTAAAAATACCAGAAGGCAGACTCCTTTGACCAAGCTCTGGCTTTAAGCCAGCTTCTTTGCAAGGGTGCTGTGCGAGATCTTACTTGCCTGGCAGAGTGCGACGTGGTGCAGCCACGTTGCTCAACAGCTCCAAAGCCCCCCCTCAGTCAAGAAAGCAAAGGATTTCCTCCTTTCTCCACTCCCTACCAAAGCAATGCGGGTTCACTCCTTCCTCCTTTGAAAGAAGGGCTGCTTTTAGCGCTAAAGCACACATTATCAAAAAGGTAACGCCTCTAGAGGAAGGTATTAGCAACACTAAGGTATATTAACTGAAAAAATAATATTAGCGTTACAAATGACACTGAGAAAAACGTCACCCTTGGAAAATTGCGTCAGCCCAGGGGATTCAAATGCATATCTTAGGTGCTGCTCTTTCAGCCAGATCCTATTCCAAAACTGAAGGTGTAAAGCAGACGAGTCCTTGAAAACAGAGCTTGCAAACCTGTGGCAGTATCTCATTCCCTTAAGAAGTCACTTTTCCAGCTGCATCATAGATTGGTGTTTCCACCACTGAGGTAGCAGAGTGGATGACTGCATTCACTCCTATAGCTCCGCAGGTCTGAGGTGTCTAACTTTCAGTTATAGCCTATGGGTGGCACAGTATTTACAGACTTTATTCTTCAAACACAGGCGTTGCAAGTTAGGTTCTTAGTATCTGTACTCACTTTGGGGCAGCTAGGCCTAGTCTTACCATGCAAAATTAAACTGAAATTTGCTAGCGTTTCATGTTAACAAATCTCCATCACCCCAAAAGATCAGCATCTGAACATTTCCTGAGAACATAATCAGAATTTTCACAGGCAATTAGTGAATGTCTTTCTGTGATTATATATATCTCTAAACAAATTACCACTATTTATGTGGTAAGCCTGATAAATTAGTAGATGGCAATATGGTAGATGTTATGGTATTTGCACATACATAAAGTTAAAACTCCCATCCCCCTAAGACACTTCTGAGCCTTAATATGAAATGTAATCAAGAATAAAATGCTTCAGTAAGGCTGACATAAAGTAAGGCTGCACTAAAGCCTCTCGAGAGGCCTCTCCTCCCATTTCAAGAATTGAATTGCCTGACTGGCGTTTGCTTAACCTGTTCTCTGGTGATGGAGGCTCCATAAGCTTTCCAATTATTTTTGCCTCTTCTTACCTTAAAAGAGGCTCCTGAGGTCTTAGCCTAATTAAAATTAAGCTCATAATTACTTGTTTTACTCTGCACAGACAAGAAGAGGAAACTATTGCTTTCTTTTTGCGATTGTAAGTGCTTGTGAACACCCAGCTTTCCCTTCACTTCCCACCTCCCTTCTCTAGGCTATGTAATACTTCATTGCATGAAAAATGGATGTTTCAGCTTTTCATCCTTGTTTGGAAAGGAACCTCTTAGACCTTTGGATTTTCCTTAAGGCAGAAATATCACTCTTGGCTAGCTCTGGTAAAAGACTTGTGGTGCGGTCCTCAACTTCAACAGTGGAAACTTGACACAGCTCAGTACCCATCTTTCATTCCTCAACTGGCTTTATCTGACTCATACAGCAAGGCCCTGGGAACGTACATATCATTTCTGTAGTGCTCGATAGACTGTCTGTGAAGCTTTTGACAGCTGGGCAGATTGAATCAGTGATGTGCTTCACTGAGGATTTATTCTAAGGATGACATTTCCTCCATTAAAAACATTAATCTTTTTCCTGCTCCTCCTCCCTATATTGCAAACTGTTTCTAACACTCCAGCCTTCGTTTATCTCCTTTCTGGTCATTAAGTTGCTCAGCTTTCATTTTTTTTTTTCATGTGAAGAACAGTGTTTTCTGCTTCAGTGACAAAATTGCCGCCAGTTTCATAGGGTTTGTGCAGAAAAGGCAGACTGACTTGTTTTTGCAGTGTTCACTGCAGGTGGTCCAGTGTTGGTCTTGGTAAGCGCATCTTTCAAACAGAAATGTAGAAAATACCAGGAGTAAATCTGGCGAGGCAAAGCATGAATGCAGCACTGTGGGTCTGCTCAGCTGCTGAGCATTTTCTAAGACCCTCTAGGCATTGCAGTACACTGGATGTACAGCCAGTCACATACATGCATTACATCCTCAGCTTTCTTTGAGCACAGGGGAAAAAAATAAGGCTGCTCGACAGCTAAAGACTGGGCTTTCTGAGAGGAGTGACTTGTCAATAAGACTGTGGTTACAACACGCTAGCAACAAGAACTGATTCTGGAAAAAGGAGTAAGTATCGATCAAACAATATAACAAAAAACTGTAAGTCTGCAAGAGAAGAAATTCGTCTACAGTTTATTATACTGTAAAGGAAGTAAATGCAGAAGAATGAAATAAATATTATTTGCTTCAAAGGTGTTATTGGGGAAATAACTTCTGCTCTATCTTTGTATTTCAGGTCATTGTAGTATTCAAATGCTTTTGGTCTTGCAGCATCTTGCACCTTGCTTTTAGGAGCTGCCACTACACACTTGACTAGGTGGCATTGGGACTGATAAGGCAAACCCCCTCTCTTGCAGAAATGTTAAAACAAAACAAAAAGCTTCACACAGCACAACTCCTACCCTAGATAGTCCCCTTTTCCCCCAATCACACACAATTGCAGTTAACTAGGAAGTCAAATCTGTGACATTGTCATGTCAGAAACAAATAGCTGATTTTTTTTAAAGAATGTGTCTTACTAATAATATGTATCTTAATCCTTTGAGAAATCAGAATTTTAACAGACAAATTCATAGTATGCACAAGATGATTAACTGAAATCAGGGAAAGGCAGGGTATGGTGCTTTTGTGTTTTGTTATTTTAAAAGGCTTTGCCTCTGCTTTTTGCCTTCCCACTCAAAATCTCTCTCCAGTTTATCATACCTGGGGCTAATTCAACATCTAACCAGGAGACAGATAGGTTCTGAAAGCATCCAGCTGCCCTGCTTTAACCCAATAGAAGTTATAGAGATTTACAACCCCCCCAATCAAACACAAAACGAACCAACCAAAAAAAAAGAAAAACCCACCCCAAAACACCCACCAAACAAGCATAAAGCCTTGATCTATTCCTCAATTTAAAGCTAAATTACATATTACAGGTCCAATGGGTCAGGTCAAGAATATGGTAAAGCACAGACCTCTTTGACTTGGCTCTGAGCACTCTGAGCTGATGGATCTGTCCACCAGCTCCCAGTACAGCCGTTGTTATTCTCCCCTCTACCCATAAAAAGCTCAGGCCACACACCGGCACAATGCAGAGACATGGAGGAGCTGCAGAGTTGGATGGGTACAGTCAAAAACTATTTTGTGTACAGGTGATAATCGTATGCCAAATATTGATACCCTTCAAACCCTCCATCTAGCAAAGATGACTGATGGAAGAGATTTTAACATTTTCCGCTTCATTTTATTGTTCCTTAGAACAGTCCCATCCTCCCTTTTGCCCTCAAAGGTGCACAGTCAAAACAGGCACGTGGCTCTGTGTCTGTAACTATCACATCAGCAACTGCACCAGCAAAAGCATTTCCCCTTAGAAATGCTCTGCATTGGGAAGTTGGGAAATGCTAACTTCCAAACTATTCTCCCCAGCCCCAGACCTTCTTTTTTTTTCTATCAAGTTGTAAAATCAGCTTTTTCTTACCTTGTGTAATCTTCTGATAGACTACAGGTATCTGAATTGCTGGACAATACCATTTTCAGAGGTCTATCATCATCATTGGTCAGGAAGGACACCAGGGCAGCATGTAATCCCAGTATGCAGGAGCAATCTGCTGATGGAAAGGAGACTCCAGCAATTGAGATAGGAAGAGTTAGGACCACTTGTAGGTCCTCAAGACCAGTAAGAGATGGAAATGATGCTTTAGGGATAGGTGTTATTGCTGGAATAAATCTGCAGGCCTGATGTCAGCCTAGGAGTGGTGGGTTAGTGCTGAGTGCTGCATTAGAAGCAGCTGAGAAAATGGGAGCAGCTGCTGCTGATTGTGTGTCACACATGGTGGTTATTTGCAAAATGACTGAATGATGCTGATTCCGCTCCAACCCAAACCTTTAAGATGCTGGAGAAAAAAAAAAAAAAAGGAGCCCCTATCTCAGCATCCTAGTTGTGCTGTGGCCAGTTGCCCAGCTTTTTGCATTGGCTCATGTGAAAGCGTGAGGTCAGGGCATCACTTGAGAAGCACCTGGGCCTGTGCTGAATGCAGTGTGGACCTTGTCAGAGTAACAGGTGTGAGTACAAGGAGTTTCTGCTCAGCTGGGAGAGCGGTGCGGTAATACACTGTGATGAGTAGGAGTGAAGACTGTCCTCCTCTGTTTCAAAATCCCTGAACAGCTGAATTCGGAAGAATTTGACTCTCATACTCATTCTAGGTGGTAATTAGATAAACATAGTATTTTGATATTTCAGTGGACTTCAAATGTCAAATATTGTTCTCATTCTCAAGATCGGTTACATAAATAACATTGCAGTGAAAAATATGCTACTGCTTAAATATAAAATGTTATACAAATGCTACAAGTGCACATTTTGGGCAAGTGCAGGTTAAGCTGCCATGTAGTCATAGCCTCAAGCATCTAACTAACAGTGGAGGTTGTGCTGGGTTTCTTCTCCCCATGCTTCAGTCATTATTCAGAGAGGGAAAAAAGATGAAATCTGTTTCCAAGATCCCATCTTGCCGGCTAGTTATTACAGCTCACATCTTACTCCTGCTGGCTCTGCGAGGTTGCCCAGGGCACACCCCTGAGCCGAGTTCAGGGCCACGGTCACTGTGAAGCCATTTGTCCTGGCAGATGTTAGTCTTTCTTGTCTCTTGCAGTAATACGGGAAAAAATTACTTTCCGTTGGCGTGGCGGTCATGGGGAAAGAGAGGCCTATGCAGTCATTTTAAATAATCAGTCTCCTTCCATGGCCTAAAAGCTCGTTAGAGACGACAAAATTTTAACCTTCAGGATCCAGTTGGCAGGTACTAATGCCTTCCTCAGCCACTGGTGAACGTAAGGGAGCAATGCCTTTACAAGGAACAATTAGGCAGAGACATGTATTTATGGTTAATTATCATGTTAGGGCAGCAAGAGGAGAGCAGAGAGAATTCCAAATGCAAAATGCTGCCCCTCTCCCTTTTCCATACGGATTATATTAGCCCCTCTGGCATTTGCTTATCCCTCTTGGGAGCCTTTTCAAAGCATTCTCAGCTCTGGGATTTAATGCCTGGCATTGCTGACGTGCAGAATTAAATATGTAAGGTGTATTTACCATCTTCTGTTTTTAGATCAGCAACAGAGAAAATAGTCCTTCGCCTGTGTGTAAATCCAGAAGGGCCCAAGGGATGCAGCTGCAGGGCAAGCAGTGGGGGTAGAGAAGAGCCCATCGTGGGGCGAACCAGAGGGAGGGAGGCAGGCAGGCAAAATGTCCCTCTGGAGCTCCAGGAGCAACCGGAGGAGAGGTAAGCTGTGGATAAAAGCTCTGACAAATGCTCATTGCTGTATGTGATCTGGCACAGAACTCTGATGTGCATCAGTGCTATTCTAGGAGATGAGAGGAGAATGTTTTTGTCTGTAGCCTTTGGCCAGGAAAAGGACTGGGTTATAGCTTAATGGATATCTGCAGCTGTAGTAGTCAGAGTAGTTTGACAAAAGATAGTAAAAAAAAAAAAAAAAAAAGATCTTCACTGGATGGTCTTGATGCACAAAACTAAAAATCTTTAAATCAAACAATAAAGAGAACAGTAAGTGCATTTTCTCCACCTTTAATGGAACATTATTAACAGCTCTAGCCTTTGCTTTCGGAAGTGGCCTATGGACATTTTCCAGACACCATTCTACCTATTTTCCATTTTGTCTTGTTTACTGAGTATTTTTTAAACCCTCAAGGCATAGCTGTTAAAGCAGTACTTATAAAAATGGTCTCTCATAACATTTTTGACGGATCTTCTCAGATATCATGGTTACCACCACTCTGGCATGACTAGAAACCAGAATAAACTCCTAATATTTTAACATTATTTTTATACTGTTCTTCTGGTAAATAGAGCAGTGTGATTCATTGGCACAGAACCTGTGGTTTAGGTGCCACAGAAACATTTGCCACAGGTTTAAAATAATCTTGGGACAGTGGTGGGCTTTTTTTTCCATCTATGGTTTCAATTTTTTTCAGAGGAACTTCTTGCTTTTCCTGCTGTGAGACACAAGTGTGTGCAGAGCAGCGTGGGAGCCCCTGCAGTATTTTATATGAGGGTTTATTTGTGCGCCTTTATAGAGTCAAACCTGTACAGTGGTTGGTAATATATTTTTTCAAATTGATTTTAAATTCTGGCTTCCCACAAATAATCTTTGATGTTACTACAAATTTTCTGGTTTTGCGACTATATGATAGACTCAGTCTGACATTGCTGGTGAGGAAGAAGTATCTGTAGGGCAATTCCTCTTGAACTAATGCCAGTCCTGCTGGAATGACTTTGGCCCATTATGTTCAAGCATCTTTTGTTCTCCAAAGGGCATTCCTTTTCAACACTGTGAGCCCACATGGTTTCATGAACAGTGTGGATTCCCCATCACATAATGGTGCAAATTAAGTGTCTCCATCCTTCAATAAATTTGGGCCGTGTGTGACTGCCTCTCAAACTGGCAAGCAGCACAGAAGTGAAAAAGGACAGAACACGGACTGGAGTTGCTGGATATTTTCCACCATCCGGTCCTTAATGCTTGCTGTAGCTCCTCACTTCCCACGCTGGCTGCCAAGCAGAGCCCAGCCAGCTCCAGATGCAGGGTTAAGGGGAAGGCTGGGTCAGTGAGGGATGGGCTGCATCTCAGTGCTACTAAAGGAAATGTTCCTCTGATTTAAGGAGATAGTCATCCTGCTAGCATCTGCTGCTTCTTAAACATCTATTTTACTCTTACAGTTGACAGATGGATCAGTGATGAGATGAGTGCTGAGAGCCTCCAACTAATTCACTGATTTGGAAACATAACTGAGAAATACATGTATTTTTATACTTTGCTACTTTCATGGGGTTTTTACTCTTTTCATTCAGCGAAGGCCAGAGCTACAAATCAAATTTGAATTTCATTTAGCAAGGAGAAGAGTAGAAGATGGAGGTGTGAAGGTTTGGCTGATCTAAACCTTTCACCTGTTTTCATATTTTTGCAGGCCTGCTGAATATTTCAAACACAGTTAACAAATATATTGTGCAAAGACTGCTTCTGGAATAGGAGGGGTTGTTTTTGAATCTCATCTGGATTTCCCACCCTACTCCCAACTGGCTGCGAATAGTTAAGATTTCTCTTGGATAGCCCCTCAGATTTGTTGGTCAGGTGATGCAAGAATCCTGCCATCATGATTCCCTCCCTTCTTGGGCTCTGAGCATGTTTTCCTCTCATACATCCTCAATTCCCAAGCTTGCAGCAGAACTATACTCACCTTACATCCTGCCTGAAATTCTCAGGCTGTAAGTTCTAGTGTGAGTCAGCAGTAATGACACTTCAACTTTAGGAAAGACGGTGGTGACGGAGTTGAAGGTGATTCAGCAGAACACTTTATTAGCAATATCTCACTGGAATTCATCACTCCTGAGTCATCAGGTCGCAATCACAGGTGACCATGAAATAGTTATCCTAAAGGCTTGCTGTAGTAGCCTGAAATATGTTATCCAATTTGATTTACAGACTGCGAGTGAAAGCACCGTGGAAGGAGAGGTAAGGTGCCTGAACACTATGAGCAGTTTCACATTTTGTCTACCCTGTCAACTATTCTTCTTTCAATTCTCACAGAACAGAGCACTGTAGTTAGAAATAGTTTATTCCAATGAGTCAGTGTGCATAGTATTATCCTGGCACAATTGAGGCACTAGCAATTAAACTTTATTCTCTAGTTGTTCTGCCTTGTTAATCACTGCCAGTTCTCATGTGTTTCTGGCTTATTACTTGCTCTGAAGGAGCTGGAGGCAGATGGCTGATCAGGTATCACAGAGATGTGCCATACTGGTGTCAATCTAACTGCAGAGTTTAAATTTACTGTCTGAACAAAAAAGATTGGATTTATCCAATGAATCCACCATGGGATTATATTGCAGCATCCATTAAAGTAAGAGCAAAACAGCACCGGTTACCAATACCATAAAAGGAACCAGCAGTTAACTGTGTGTTTGGCTTGGTTAATGTTTGTTGTAAATTACAGTAATTAGCAAAGTCAAAGGCATTTCTCTGAAAGATTAACTACTCCTGATTTATTTTTAAAAGTATACAGCTGGGGATGGTTATTTATGAGGCTGAGGGTGAAGGACGGAGCCACGCAGAGCAGTCTGTTCTGCAGGGTGTGTAGGTCTGCAGGCTTTCTCTACAGCCCTGCCAGCACACTGACCCAGTCTGTTGTTACCTTCCTCTTCTGGTCTACCTTTCCAAGCAAAGCCTTCTAATTACGTCATATTTGCACCAGACAAATCAGTAAAGGGTCAGCATAAGACCAAGAAGCTCCTAGTTTGTGGCTTGAGGAATGCAGTGCTTAGCATGTTTTTCCTGTAAGTATTTTACAGCAATGTCATGCTGTCTCCTCAGTGCTTTATAAGGCCAAGTGGATAATCTTTCCTTATCTCCTAAATATGATTTGTGTAATACCCTGAACAGCATTTGCAGCCGCTAATAAAGACAGTATTTTTTATGGATGTTCTAATTTTACAAAATCACATTTCGTTATTTGTTTACTTAGTATGAGATGTTACATTCTGCAAATATTTTCTTTAAGGCTGACAATATTTTGAAGTCATGTCAGAATGAAAGTGATGTGTTTTTAATGTAAGCAGAAGAGACCATCTGCGTGACAAGGAGGGAAAAACGACATGAGAGTGTGTTGGCCACGCAGGAGAAGTCACATCCGAGAGCAGACATGAAGGCTCCTAGGCCTCTAGCTGGGTCTTAACCATGCCACAACTGTTCCCTAGGTTTAGAACTGAGACTTCTTCCTAAGGGGAAACAAGGCATTTCAAAAATATCTCTGTAAAAGCTACATGGTTACGGAAACCATTCAAGTTAGCCGATATGAAAGTGTGGTCAAGCCTTGCTCCTCTCAAAAACTTGTTTTCCATTTGACTTAATTGTACTTCAAAAATTTCTCTTAATTCGGCACTGCCAAATGCCTTCATGAAAGCATCATGGGTTTTTCCCTTTTGAATTCTTTCTTAAAAGTCTGAATTAAAACCTGCCTATCTCCTTTCAGATTCCTGTTTCTGTTAAATGAAAGAATCAGAAGGAGGGATATAAGGACAGCAGAGAGACACTAAGATTAAATGGAAATGGGATTTGGTAGCCTGGCTCTGATAACTCCACCATTTCCTCCCTCTGCCTCTCAAGGGCTGAACC
>NW_010424754.1:15051-18377 GCF_000710305.1 Buceros rhinoceros silvestris
TGAACCGCAAATGGTGAAGACATCAACGTGTCCTTCTCCAAGCACGCAGAGTTACTGAGTTTTCAGCTCGGTACATTTCCCCCCTGCAAGACTGTGACAAAACTGCAGACATGACGTACTGTAGGAAGCATCCATGGTGCACAGACCTAATCAATGCCCCCATTGCCCGTTCAGTGTTAGCACTTCACTGAGACCACATAGAATGGTGAATAATTCAGGTGACAAATTTGCCAGGTGAAGCAGAGGCTGTGGCAGCTCTTGTGGCCACTGGTGTCTTAGACCCTCGTTTCTGTGCTAGATTGTCACTCGCTACCTCAACCCCAATTCAGGACATCCAGTCTGATTATCTTTCACGTCTGAGAAAATTAAAAATAATGTCTTCTAGGAGAATGTCCTGCCCTTGAGTCGTTGTTCCCTCTGGATCTGAGAGGAAGTGCTTGGAAACACTGTTTTCAAGGTACTCCACTGTGCACCATAGACTTCCTTGCAAGCTTCCTTGCATATAATATAAAAATGGATGTATCTTAACAGCCTACTATTTGAAGTACTAATCTGGCTTAACAGGTTAGTTAGGCTTAGCTAACCTACGAACACTTAAATATTTTTGAAGTGCAATTGGATAAAATGCACAAGAAATTCAGCTATCCGGGGGGGAATGTATTCCTCCACTTACCTGCGATAGGAATGAGTCAGAAGTAGGTGCTCAGTTGCTGGGGTTTCTCACAACTGAGGTACCTTTGGGGCATGCAATCCCTGTTCTAGGCAGTTGGGAAACATTAACAACAGAACCTGAAGCTGCTATGACTGCATCTGCTTGTGGTCTTAAGCAGTAGCTGAATGGAGCAAGGGGAGCAGAGAGATGTCGATGCCAAAATTCCTTTCTGGATCTGGACCTCAGTGCAATGAAGATTCCACTGGATTTCAGCAAAGGGTCTGTTGTTTGACCTGTGGTCCTCCCTTCACTTCCCAAGGAAGGTGGATGCATAATAAGATTACCATACTCCCCGATAATACTTGAAGTAGCATTTGGTGAGATAAAGGAGATGCATGGATCACTTGGATGTATTCAGAGGAAATTTATTTTCATGGAGAAAATGGCAGAATCCCTCTCTGAAATGTGCACAGTATTCAGCTTTTCCAGTAAAACATACAGCTAGTTTCTTTACATGGTTTTACAGAGTGCTTTAGTATTTCTTCAGTGTGAAAAGTTACGGTTTTTTCTGATTATTTATAGATTTATTGAGCATTTAACGATGGCTAGAAACATAGTCTACACTGAAACATTTGTCTAAACTATTGATAAATACCTTGTTATAAGCATAGTTGAGATGCCACAAAGTATTTTCCCTAGGAGAAATAAGGCATAGTCGTGTGTTATTCTGATTTCAGCGATGCTGACATAGCAAAATATGTATTCATAAATTCACTTTACCAGACAGTACCATGAGGAGAAAACTACCATGTTTCCAAAGAGATCCCACAACAGATACCATATCAAAAAATGTTCCAACTTCATTTTCAATGAACAGGATTTTCTTGTTAATTTAAAAATGGGGCATAATCAGAAATGTACATAAACTGTACGAACTGTGGATTAATCAGTCCCTGCCTTCAGCTGACACCTCTGTTATGGAGCTCTGAACAGAAAATGTTTTATGCTCACCTCAGACACAGCTTCACCTAATTTTAGTTGAAGCTCTTCTACTCTTTAGAGAGCTGATGGCAAAGGTGAACACAGTAAGTTCTTATAGCCTCATTTTCATATGTTTTATATTATGACTCTTTGCTTTACCCAAGTTATCCCACCTCATCCTTATCCTGGATAAATGAGCAGTGAGTGCAAAGCAGCAGCAGGTAATGAAGAAGAAATTGTATCTCGGGCAAAGACTGTGCTCCGGGTATCTTCCTACGGACTTTCAGGGAGGCTGAAAGGAGCTAAAAGTGTGCTCAGTTTTGCACCTTCTGGATCTGGCTCCAGTGTAAGTACCCCTCAGCGAGGCAGGGAGCTGCTCTTGTTCGTCATGGGTTTGAGCAGCACAGTGGGCTGCTCTTCAGTTACAGGAAGTTGGTCCACAGAGCACTTTGGCCGCATTTCTCACTATCCAGCTTGTCCTCTAGACATTTCCTGAGGTCAGCCTGGGTCATAGCCTTACAAGAGGGACTGCAGGGGTAAGGCAGATGGGCAGACTACTGGGCACCATAGCTATATAAGGCTTCACAAACAGAGGAGGGAAGCAGGGGGTGTGGATCTTCTTCCAGGCCTCTTTATAGCACAAAGACTGCCAAGTCCCCAGAACATGCAGGGTCAGATAGAGGGATTAAAAGCACGGATATGAAGAGCATGAGAAGGAACCACAACTATAACTTCTTGCAGGCTCAGAAGACAGACGTCGTTTCTAGCCATAAATCTTTGGAAAATGAAGGGTATGAGCTCTCACAGTCTGCCTTTTATATTCTGGGTGCTTCTGGGATCTAGTGGTCATATTGTATCTCTCAGAACTGTTAAATGAGCCTTTACCAGAAACAAAACCAAACCACAAACCCAAACAAAACCCCAAAAAACCCCCACCCAACCAAAAGCCCCACAATTTAAGAGCTGAGGAGAAATGCCAGAAGTGTCAGTGATGGGCATTCTTCCCTACCATCAGCTCACCAGGCTGAGCTCAGTGGGAGGTTTTCCTTGTTGGAGGTGCATTAAAAGCACTCTGTTCCTGGCTTGATTTCCACGAGGAGAAGGATTCTACATACCCATGCCAGAGCTTGACCCTAAGCACACTTTCCTACTGCCAGAAGGTACTATTTTACTCTCCGTAGAACAGCTTGGTTTCAACCTGCAAATCACAGACAAAAAAAAAAGAAAAAAAACCATAAACCAGGCCTGATTTCTACACACAGAGTCCTGCTTCCTCCATGTTTCTTGGGACAATGCTGTTTACAGGACCTCAAATAGAAAAGAGCCAGCACTAATACTCTAGGCTACAGCCTTTCTTCACATCAGCAAGCACAGCTGCATCTAAGCTGTCCATCCTACGTACTCACCAATGGGAGTTAGGGTTGCATAGGTGACGTGCAAGGACTGTCGGTTAAGAGGACTCGATGTGGGGATGCAGGGACATAAGAATGGTCAGAGGTGAATGGTCTTAACAGTCTTTTCCAGCCTAAATGATTCTATGGCTCTATGATTAATTTTGAATTCCATTGTAGACAGTGAGGGTGCCCTGATTCTCCTTATGCTTCCCTCCCCTTCTGAAAAATTGCCTATATATCCCTATGCTCAGTATGCACAAATCAACCCCTCTCCCTCCCTTCCCCCCCTCCCTCCCTCC
>NW_010424755.1:0-1030 GCF_000710305.1 Buceros rhinoceros silvestris
CCCCGCTGGGCTGGGAGCGCGGGAGAGCTGCCGATGCCCCCGATGGATACGTCCGCTTCAATGTCACAGCCGCTGGGGAATGGAAACACTCCGTACCGTGGGGTGGCCTTGATAAATATTTTAAGTAGCGCGGATAAGCGAAGGGAGGGAAGAGAGGGGCAATGCTGCCGGCAGGTCGCCGGTAATAACCGCTACGCTTATCAGCCTGGCCTAAACTCCCCGGCAGTTTCTATAGTACACTAAGTTACATAAACACGGCTCGGAAAAGAATACACTCCATCCTGCGATAGTCACCAAAGTGACCCCTCGTACTGCCTCGCACCCGATACCCGTGGTTCCTGGGGTTGCCTGGCCCGGGGGTGGCAGCGTGAGATGTGGCCGGACCGGAGATTTCCCCCTTTCCCTAACACACCCATGGTAAGGGGTTAGATTTGCAGAGACCCGGGAGTGGGGTCTGTTGCTGCACGCAGCTTTCCCCCAAGCTTATTTAGGGAGATGAAGTGCCCATGAGGGAATTTTCCTTAACTGTATATAAACTTTTTTTCCCCCCCCAATCTGCCTCTCTGCCTCCTTTCCTCTTTGGCCACAGCGAACAAGAGGGGCGGTTACCTAGCGGTTACCTCCGCACTGAACATCACCCCGCCCGGCTTTTCTGTGCAAAAATGCTTCTGAACTCTCCCTGCAGATGCTACCTCGGGTGCTTTACTCCGGCCCCGGGGCGGGAGATACCCGAGAGGCTCCCAGAGCTCCAGGGTGAGGTAGTGACGTCATGACGGGTTAGGACCCGAAGGCTATATGATTTGAACGGTTCGAGAACAAACCTGAAATGAAAAAGGAGTGGGAAGGAAAGGGATGACTTGGAATGGTTTCCCACGCTGGTCCCACTTCTAAGTCGGGTTTTCTTATCGGGTCTATCGGAGAAAATAAAATGAAACCTGTAGCCCGGCTATAACGTAAACAATCTAATCAGTGGAGAAAAAAGCCTAGGCGCCTGAAATGTAAAACACAGGTCACTTTGGGAGCCAGGGAA
>NW_010424755.1:1166-2717 GCF_000710305.1 Buceros rhinoceros silvestris
TCCTCCTCCCAGGCACCCTCACCTCTTGGGCAAGCCGCCCCAGGGGCTCTGCCGCCCTCCCTGGGGGCACATGGGCACCGACGCACCCCTCCCAGCTAGTAAAGTCTGTTTCTTAAAAAAACCAAAACAACCCACGACATTTCGCGTATTATAGCCACCCTTACAAGTGTGCGAAATACCCTCGGGTTTAACTAGAGAGGAGACATCCAAAATATTTAAACGAAATGCAGAGTTTAAAGCCAGTAGTCCGTCGCTTTTCACCAGAGGAATGTGCAGTTGCAGCACCTGAGCTGCTTGGACGTCGAGATCCGTGGCTTCCCCTGCTTTTGTCGCTCTTTTGCAGGTAAAAAACACGGAGAAATATTTTACGTTTGAAGTTCGAGTTGGAAGGCACGCCGGGCGTTTGCAGACTACGAACTGCTGCCCTCGTTTGCAGTAACTTATTTTCTATTTAATATTACATCTACTAAAATACGCCTGAAAGTTAAAAAAAAAAACAACACTTCAACCAGGTAAGGTGAACAAAAGAGCAATATTACTTGGAGATAACTGGCAAGAAAGAGGTATGGCCTTTAATCATAGAGAAATAATTTCTGGGGAAAGTGGTTATTTTCTGATCAAAACCGTGCCGCGCTATACCACAAAAATTAACAAGTACAATAAAAATTCGAGGTCGAATTAAACCCACACCAGCGGAGCGGATAGCTACAGCCATAGTTTTACCGTATCCTCAGTACTGCACATTCTCCTCTCCAGCTCACCTTGCTTGGAAAGACCGAAAGAAAAGCCGTGCCTACCCCAGGAGCGACAGCACCGCGCATCAGCAGATTTCGGTTTCTGTCGGGAGGGCTCACGTCTGCCGGCTGCTGAGAGCCGGGCTCTGCTCTAGTCCAGCCCTTTGCCGCAGATGACTCTTTCTGTACAAACTGATGATGACAGATATCCAGCTGATAACCTCTGGGGAACGAAGTTATTTTAATTTCCAGTCACTTTCCTGCTAAGTACCGTATCACTTTGTACACAGCTGAGATAAGAGGGCTGAGAGGGGAGAGAAGAATAAGAAAGAAACGAGGAAAAATGCCTACTGCTTTCTGCTAGGATGGACATATCCCGCAGCTTGCTTTGGCTTCACCTGATGATTGGGTCAAATGAAGGAGGAGCCACATTTTTCCCCCCTCGGATAGCTCTGATGCTAACGAGCAAAAATAAGGAGAGTTGGGGGGAGGGTATTGGGGGGGCAGACGTTCATCTTCGTTGCTTAGGGCGAGAACCAGGCACACATCCTCCCAGGCCGCTGCCAGGGGCCGTCCGCGGTGAGGTCGGGAGGCGCGAGGAAAAAAAAATTATACGAGGTGAATATTCCTCCTAAAGAAAGTAGTATCGAGGCAGGTGTGTGTGTGAAGGGTGTATTATTTCTGAGCTAAAAAAAAAAACCAAACCCAACAACAACAACAACAAAAGGTCTCGGGCATCCTGGAGGGCTAGTCCCTCTCTGCTCCACCACTGTCCAAGCAAGGGGTCCGGCGCCCCCCACTGCGGGCACTCCGCGGT
>NW_010424756.1:0-6967 GCF_000710305.1 Buceros rhinoceros silvestris
AAAAAAAAAAAAAAGGGGGGGTTTCCACTTTTGCCCAGAAAGAACCCGTGCAACGCTGCTCACATTTCCCGGCTTTCTCTTAATCTTGGAATTCTATGAGCAATAACATACAGGCATCAGTAAAGACTGCCATACTTCCCTTTGCTCTTTTTTCCGATTCTACTTTTCCTAGCCTGTAGGAGAATAAATCCAGTCTGGTTAGAGAATTTGCACCCTGATTTTCTCTTAAGGCAGAGTTTTTTAGTTAACAGTAGGGACAATTTCTGGTCTCATTGAAGTCATTGGCAGTTCTCCAGATGATTTGTTATGAGATTTGGCCTTGAGAAAAAGGATCAGTCACACTCATCTCCTTTTTGTTCTGAACTAGAATGACCCATATCACTACCCGGTGATGGCTGCCTGGGATACTAGCAGTGAATTTTTGGAAAATGATCAAAAGTTCAAATATATGCAAGAATGCATGAAACCCACTGTCTAAGAGACCAGAGGGAATGCAGTTGGCCACAACAAAATACATGATTAAATAGAACCAAATAAAACTGAAAGCTTGTTATGAAATATTACCTATGTCCATTTTATTATTTATCTATATGATATTATGTTGGGATGAGTCCCAGAACAGTTCTTTCAAACCTAAACTTACATATACCACTTTCTGCATTCTCTACAATTTTTTGATTGCAGAGTATTATATATGGTGTAAAAACAAAGTCTCTTTTCCAAGTTCCCAACAGTGAACAATTTAGAAGCATTTAGTTTTAGCTTGTATCAGAACTTCATGTTCTCAGAGAACAGATTCTGCCCCTTTGATCTCTAGATATAAAAATCACTATTTCCCATGTTTCCCAGTGGCTACAGAAGATCACTGGGGCCCCCGTAAAGAGCCAGGGAGATGCAGAATGAGGACCTCGCAGCTCCGTTCCATTCCCAGCATTGCTGCTAACTTCTTGTATAACTGAAAAAAATCTACTAGTGGTCTCTAGGAATCCCTGTTTCTGTGAAATGGATTTAAGAGTACTTGTCTGACTTAACATGTATTAAGGAAGGAAAAAATAATGTTGAAAAAATGGTTGTACTCTCTAACCCTAACATAACTTCTTTTATGGTTTTTTGCATGCAGGTAGTCTGCAAAGTAAATTCACAGGCATGTGATTTTATATGTCTTTATGCCACGCAGTGCCCCTTCCTATGGGAAAGCAGTTGATCAAAACCAGTTCTCAAATCCAACAGTTTTCCCTGTCTTTTGGAGGGAAGGAGAGGTAGCAGGTCAGAGAGGATAAAAGCATTCATGGCAATACAGTTGTGTCTGCAACTGAAAGCATTTCACTAACATGTTGCTATCCACAGTTTTCCCTTTCAACATTTCTTGTAGGAGGTGAATTTTCCAGTTGGTTTGACTTTGCTGTCAAAAAAGTCAAGCTGATTTTTTTTTCTTTCCTCTGATTAAGTGAATGAAATGTTAAAAGTAATTAAGCCAAGGAGAGTTTTAAATCTGGGTGTTCTGTTTTTTTTTTCTTTCTTAATTCCTAACCTGGTAAACAAACTGCTTGTATCCATCTTTACAGAGATAATTTAAAACCACTGTGCTGAAAGTATAGTGTAAAAACACCAGTTCTCACTTCAGAAACATGACCTTTAAACTGCATGCGTTAAACTTGCAAGTAAAAATCATGTTTTTCATTATTCTTGTTACCTCAAGGTTACTTCAGGGCTAAGGTTTCCTGTGAAGATCAAACAAGAGGGGTTTTTTATGTCTTGCACATCCTCATTCATGCCCAGATTATACCCTCTTTGAAAATACTAAACCACAGACTTTATAGCCTTGAAGCTGAAGGGAGGATTGCTTGGTGTTTTTAAGACCCTGATCAGCAGACCAAGAGAGATCCGGCTTCTCTTCTCCTCTCTGGTTCAGTAACCTTGGAAAAGTCAATAATATATTTGTGCCTACATTCCCCAGCTGTGAAAGGAAGGGGATGCTATTTCTCCGTTGCAGTCGTCCTTTGAAGATAAACCTGCTCTCTGAAACTGATAGCGAATCCAGGAAAACGCATGCGTGGGTTGGGTTCCCAGCCTGCACCGTAAACGCTCTGTTTTTGTCCCAGCACACGGTCCTGGAGATCCACCAAGAAATCATCCTCACTTCAAGGCAATTGCAGCGGGCCTCTCTGCTCCTTCCTGAGCACACCTTGTCAGCAGCTGCTTTGGGAAGCTTCCGTGTGTCCCTTCCTGTTGAGTGGAGCTGTTACCATAGAGGAGAGTTCCTTGCGCTCCTCTCACTCTTGCAGGATGCAGTGAGTGAGCTTGCCCAGCCTAGTTCATTACTTTGGAGTTTTTGATCCCCTTTACAGGGTCAAAGTGGTTGTTCTTCTGTGATTTATTATCTGCAAATGCTGGTCCACTGCTTTTTTAAATGTTTTGCTGAAGCCTTATTCACATAGGCTGATCATATGTGCCCCAGATACAAACAGGAAGACAAAGTTTCCAATTCCATCTGCTGCAGTCAAGAACGATTTTATCCACCATGCGCTGGTGGAAAATTCTGATTTAAATGGCACATAAGCTGTGCATTATTAGTCTGGTAGGATAAAGTATTACATTTCTTTCCTGTAGATTTTTTAAGTCTGAGATGGAAGTAAGTGTGCTGAATGAACTCTGAGTTGAGATGTATAAAACAAAAAAACCCCAAACGCTTGAGAAATATCAGAGGCTGCAATTGTACATTAGTGATGTCTGATTAGCATGTGGACTGTTTGTTAAATCTCTTCTGAATGATGTTTCCACCAAAATACCTGGCCAGCTCTTCTCCAGCAACTTTCAGCAGAGGTAGGCAGGAAACCCCATCAAAAAACCGCTAAGCAAATGCAATTCTCTTGTAGCCACCACTGTTTGGAAATGAACAATTAATGAATGCAACCTCTTCGCTGATCCCCTAAATTCCTTTGTCACTTAGTAACAGCCTGTGCAAACTGCGCCTCCGTGCCTGACCCAAGTTATATGATGTTGTTGTGTTGTGGATTAATCTATTGTTGAATGTGTACAGAAAATTGATTGTAAGATGTATTTAGTGAAAAAAATCACTTTAGCGTACAGAGCGAAATAAAAAATAAGTTAATGTGCCATGTTTGGACTGAGAGACATGTCGCTACATACGCAGCTAATGGGAAATAGCGGCAATGTTTATGTCCTGCAAGAACCCTATCCAGAAAAAACGCTTGGCTGCAGTAGTCCTTAGTGCCCTCCATAACGCAGTTTTCCAATGGAGAGCTTTCCACAGCACGCTGTTTTTAACTCATCACCTAACCAGTCTTCCTTAAGGCGTTGCTACGTTGGGGCATGGTCACATTTCTATATAATTTGTGGTAGTGGTAGCAGAAGCAGCTCAGATTTGTATCCGTGTTACCAACCAAGAAGCTCCTCTGTTGATTTCAGCAGGGATTTACCTGGATAAAGACATCATACTGAGCAGCTGAATTTTAACTGTTCTGGACCAGGTGAATTCTTTATATTACCTGGTCAATGCACTTAAACATGGGCTTGATATACTGGATGTTTTTCTCACTTTCCTTAAAATTAACATTTTCTTTAGGTTTAATGTTTGGAATTTTAATTTCTGCATTTGTAAATAGCTGAAGATGCTCAGCTGTAGGTAGTGTGTAGTGGTGGTACCTGTTACATAGATAATGCTGAGAGTTAATTCAGTGGGAAGATGGGCAAGACGTGTTAGCACCGTGAGCCTTTGTGACACAGAAAAAGAGCAGCGAGTTTTAAGAGAGATTTTTCTTGCTAGAAACCGCAGAATACCTGTGCAGCTTTGGAAAATAAAAACACCTTTGCAAGTGAAAGCAAATAGGTGCTGCAAGCAGGGAGAAAATGAACATGAGGTTAAGAAGTTAGAGTGACTGTATACCTGTTTTCCTGTCAGTTGGATTTGGAAGGTATTTCTATCAAAATACGCACATTAAGACACCAGCCCGTGTTCAGTCCTGCTGCTAAAACATCATGCCATGTGAGCACTGGGGTGCGCAGAGAGGAGGCACTGCTGCACTTGACTGTCATCCCTCGGGGGACGAATGTGAAGGAAGGAAGTGGATCACAGTGTATGAAGTCTGAGAAGTGACAGCATTTTGCACTGACGGCAGCTGCCCGAGGTTACCTGAGGACAATGTCTGGCTCTACTAGCTGATTGCTCAGAGCGTTTGAAAAAAATACAGTTAATGGGGGCACCTCTTAAACAAACCAGATATCCCTTTTACCATGCAGTCCCTGTTGAGAAGAGTATAATTTTACATTAATTACATTGGATAAGTAAGAATTTGTTATGTTCTGACTTCATCCAGTAAATTCCAATTTAACCCAGTTGTCCCTATTAAATGTGTCAGCTTTTCTCTCAAAAGCTCCGCTGTGCAAAGACAAATTAGTTATAAGTAGTGAAAATACATGATTTAAGACAACAAAAATTAGGAAGTCCTTATCCATTTTTTCAGAAAGAATTATTATATTACAGAATATTACAATAACCTTTGCTTGCTTACATTTGTTTATAAAATTAAATTTATTTTTGTTCACCCTGTTTGTTGTCCACTGCTAAGCCTTAACAGCAGAATTATAGCTCTCACTTTCATTTTCTTTACTGTACTTTACTTTTGTTTAAAGTTTTTTCTTTAAATTTTCATTCTTAGATTCTCATCTAAATATTGAAAATTTCTCCAGAAAGTGCCTTCTAAGACTTACCCTTCTCTACTCTTTACTGAAGTTATATTTAACATGTAGTAAACAATAGTCAGATTTAATTCTGAAATGCTTTGTTTATGTCGGTTTAAGTCAAAGCCTAAGAGAAAACAGTTAGTTGATCTTACATACAGTTAGTATGTAACTCTGTTCAACCAAAGTTCACTATATTTCCAAAGACTTTCCCTCACAGATGGCCACTGGAGAGCAGGTCCACCACTCTCTTCTTGAAACACATGTAACTGTTATTTACATCAGAGAAAATAGGAAGGGCCCTAACAGGGCATTTGGAAGTTCTCCTGTTTGAAGGCACTTGTATAGCAAGACGCCATCAGGTGGGGGTTTTTTTGATTTGGTTTGGTGTTTTGAGTTTTGGTTTGTTTGTTTGTTTGTTTGTTTGTTTGTTTGTTTTGGGTTTTGTGTGTGTGTGCATGTGTGTTTGGGTTTTTACACTAAGTCATTTTTAGGGAGGAAGGGAGCAGTGCACTCGAAGTGGAGCTTTGACCTTTTGCATGTCGTTCATTTCTTCATCCTGTTTTGAAAGTGCTGCCCTGCATGGAGCAGGTGGTCGGTACCCTTACAAAGTTCATAGATCTCCTTCTCTTATGTTGCTGTTTGACGGGGGTGGGGGTGGCTGGGCATGAGAAAAGAAATACTTTCTGATGGGAACTAACACTCACTTTGGGCAAGATACATGTGTACAAGAATCCCAAAGATGACTGCATTATTTAAGCATGTTTCTTGCTTCTCTGCTTTTTAGCCAATGATATGTAGGATATACAAATCATAAATGCATTTTACTAGGGATGTGTGATGCCTTTGATGCTGTTTGTGCACAGAACATGGTATTTTAGAATGCATATTTGTATGTGACGAATTATTACTATGTTTTGTCAACCTATGGTGTAAATTTGTGGAAATTTCATGGTTTTCTACAGTATCACTGCATGATATGAAAGACACACAGTCCTTCTAAATGCAGTAAAGTATCCATGAGGTGATGTAAATTTTCAATTTTGGGCCCACAAGTTGTTTTCCATCATATAAGAAGTAGCCAGACTCCAACTGATTTTGACAGATGATGCATTTCTATCCTAAAATGAACTTAAGTGAGTTCTTTATCATACCACTCAGTCCCAGGTGGGTCATTTTTTTCTTCTACGCCCATAAGGGTGTTCCTGTTTTGCATTTCAGAACCTAGATTTTCATTTAGCAGTTAATGCGGATGATTCAAGTCACTCCTTCTGTATTTTATTAATTTTTCCCAAATATAGTGTTTCTCTGCCTACCATTGATTGAGCAGAATGGAACTTGCCTACACAGAATTTCTTAGGAAATACAATTTGCACATCCAGATTTCTAACTACACCCACTCTCCCCATTATTGCAAGGTGTTAATCTAGTTGTATGATGCTGCCTGCACAGATGCACACATACATACCCTTTTTAAAAATAGGTTATGTGCCTAAATCCTTACGAGAGAGCTCGGATACCGAGTTTTTTCTAGGTCTGTGTACTTACTGAATTTTTAGCCCTTGTGGTTACTGCAACAGAGCTTTCGTGAAGGCTTTTCCATGTTTTTAGAAGGTGCTCTTAGTAAGTAGTTTAATCCTAAGTAACAACTGAGGGTTTTTTGCAGCAAAAGCAGCTTCTAATTTTAAAAGTAATTTTAAATTTAGTCATATCCATTTTAACAGTACTTCTGATTTGAGCAGTTCTCTTTCAGAAATCTACCCTGGAGAAAATGTTTTAATCAGGTTAAAATGGAGGCAAAATAGAAAAAAAAATGTTTGCTGTGGCTTGACTACAGCAGTGCTAATGAGCTCTGCTCTAATACATGAAGGAACATATGGCCCCCATCTGAATAAAAACTGGACACAAAGCAGTAATTCAGTTGAGATGTCCTGAATATTGTAAACTGGGTGAATGTGGTTGAAGGTGTTTATAAACGGTGGCTGAATCCCACACACTGATTCACTGCCTTCTAATGTCCGGGGCTCAAGGTGCTATTTGTAAGAGTATAGAAAATGACCAGTAGAGGGAATTCTTAATTAATGCTAACAAAATAGCAAACTGAAGTGTTATGTTCTGAAGAAAAGACTTCTTGTGCTCATGACGCAGCAAGAGACGGATTACGGAGAGGGCAAGTTAGGAGAAGAAAAATCACAGGACAAGCAAATTGAGTATTTACTGGCAAATAATTGCTCTCTTAAGCTGTGGCTCTCTTCCTAAATTCTTG
>NW_010424756.1:7057-54701 GCF_000710305.1 Buceros rhinoceros silvestris
ATTCCTGAGCGCTAGAACCATTTTCAAAAAACACATCGTTAGAGAGTAGATGTAAAAAAAAACTCTCAGAGGCTGATGGTACAGACTTGCACAGGTAAGAATGTGTGTGTTACTGCATATATTTCCTCTGAAGCTTTAGACTGTCCATTGTTTACCGGACTGCTACTTTTTTCTGTTTCTGAGAGAACTGGCATTTTGATTTCACAGCTATATTTCGTCTAAAAGCTGGGGAAGTGGAGATAGGTTTCTAGGCTGTAATGTGTGCTTTTCTAGCAGCAGAGATGTATCAATGCACAAGAAAACAAAGAAAGTGGAGAAAGACAGCTGTGGGAGAAAGTACATGGTCAAATTTTATTTAGTTTAAATGGGTTCCAGTTTTTACAGAGGTGCCTCTAATTAAAAAGCTACACAGCAGCTTAATGTGTGTCAGGAACATAAACCCATATGTGCTTCTGTTTCGAGGCAGTCTAATTTCACTAGAATTAGACTTGTGAGATGCTGCGGGGAAGGAACTTTTTCTAAGTAACTCTTAGGGATTGCTTGCATCCCTAAGGCTTTGTCAGGCGTGGCTTCCCAGGGAAATGAGATGTCTGGGAACCCACTCTGTTCGCTCACTTACGTATACAGTTTGCATACCTGTCTCAAAATTTGGCCTCTTTGAGCCAAGTTCGATGAGTGGAAGTCTCCAAGATACCTAAACTTCCATGTGTTTTATGGAAGTAGGCAGCTGTTTAAAGACACAAAAAAGCTTTTAAACACCCCACTGAGGGAGAGGCTGCTTCACAATTTTACCCAAAATTATGCAACAGAGACTCAGCACGGACAGAAACATGTAAGAAAGGAGGCTCTTTTGGCTCTACATGAATTGGCTCCAATTCACAGAGAATTTGATTTTTCTTTATTCCACATGAGAAATTCATTTTCTAATAATAAAAGTTCTGTTAGGGTGTGGAAATGAATAGGTGCTTAAGAATACTCTGCCTTAAAATACGACCCTATTCACGTCTTAATCAACAAATAATATAGCAGCATTACCATTTTTTGTCAAACCCTCAAAATGTCGTTCTTGATTTCTGTTCCCCATTTCATTGTACGTATTAAAAGGAATGGCTCAAACAACCTGACGTTTCACAAGTAAATGCAAACAGTACATACCCCTGAAAAGCAGAACTATTCCCTTGGTCTCACAGCGGTTTTGTTTCGGTTGTACAGACCCTGGTCAGGTGGGGTATCCGAGCTAAACACTTGACTGATGGACATATATGCGTTGTAGCCACTCCTTCTCAAAGCCAAACTGTATGCATCACAGAACCCAGTATCAGGTCCTTCAGAAAAATTGCTAAGTTCTCTGTAAAGAGTAATGGTGATTTAACCTTTCCCACAGGGATAGTTTCTCCTTAATAGGTATCAGACTGAAGTTGGCTTATATATAAACGTGGGCAGTTTTCAGTCCCCATACTTCATTGTACCATAATAGTGGATATTCTGTTTATTCAGTTCTGTGCTAATTATTTCTATAATTACAATATATTTATCATTATTATAATGATTTTTATTATTGTTATTATTATTATTATGGCAATAATTAGTCCTTTTTAAACTCATGAAATCTTGGCCCTTATGATGTCTTGGGTGCAAAGTACTGCAAGTTAATTATATAGTATCTGGATGAAAAATAATAATCCTTTTATTGGTTTTAATGTTCTGCCTTTTAGTTTTAATGACTGTCCCCTCTTTTCTTGGGAGGTCAGATTTATTTTATTTTCTCTTTGCAGTTACATTTATATCACTTCCACTATGTTCAGTCTTTTTCATTTTATCTGTCAGTTTGAAGCTTTCTAAACTTTTCACATATGGAAAGCTCTTGAGGGCTTTAATGAGTCCTTTTACTCTCTGAACCCTTTTTGTTTCTTCTGTACCCTATTTGAGACAGGGTGATCAGGGTTGACTGCAATATCCGAAGTGATGGCATAACACCAATTTATATAACCGCACTATAGTATTCTCAAAAGTATTTCCTTTGGACCTCCTGTCTGTGTGGAGCACTGAAAAACCCCACCAAATCCCTTGTTTTCCTTTTCCTGAGTTGGGTTCTGTGAATTTGCCGTGCATTAAGAGATGGAAGCAGTGCAAATCATTTCGTTATTTCTCGTAATGGGAAAGGCTAACTACAGAATTGTAGAGAATGCTTTTTAAAGTCAAAAGAGAGATCTGAGAAGGATCCTTGCACCCTGTGCAGCAGACTGGAAGGATTCCATAAGATGGGGATGGCTGACATGAAAGGAAGTACAGCTTGTTCTGTGGCTTTTAGACCATCTGCAAGTGACTTGCAAGAGATGAGAGGGTGCCAAACAAAAACACAATTGTGATATAATGGAAGTATGAATCAGTCATTGGTCTACTCTTACTGGAAAAACCAGGCAAAGCCTGGGACTGTTCCTCGGGTGAACACTACAGTACTTCATTCTTTCAAACAATGTGTGTTTCCTGCACTAAATCAAGATCGGAAGTCACATTAAAATGTCTAGGAAAAGCTTTTTTTCTCTTCAGATTGTCGAATTTTACAGGTTTTTTTATTTCTGCATATCTATAGAGCATGTTATAGAACTATGTAATACAAAGGCCCTGGGTCCAAATAGAACATATCAAGTTGACTTTTGCTGGAAGCAAGTGGGTTTTATGGACATTCCATTTCCTTTCTCACTTTATCTCCCTTTCCCTTTCTTTTGCCTCCTCTTCTTGCCCTCTCTGCCTTCCACCAGAAATTTTCTTCCTTTCTTCTGTAGTAAAATTCTGCCTGGCCTGGTATATTTTTCTAGTGCAAATGGTCAATTTCATCATTAAGGTGATAAAACGTACTCTTTACCTTCTTGATTGCCCAAGACATAATAAATAGATTTTGAAAAGCAGGTAATTGACAAAAGAGAATGCTGGGGGATTGCAGACCAACAGGTGCATCTCCCTGTTCAAATTTGCAGTGAAATCCTGATTCCTAGACAAACCAAAAAATAATAAAAAAAAAAAATTAAGAAACAAAGAAAGAAAGAGAAAAAGTGAAAAGATGGACTTTAACAGGGCAAATACATATATGTTTTTAATCGTATTTGTCATAGGTGATTCAGGGGGACAGTGTTTGTACGCTGAAAGCAGCTGTCCATTGCTAAGATCGAGACAAGCTTCATGGCTAAAGCAGTATGCTGGAAGGTGGAGACCTGCACTGAATTCTGTTATGACCAAATAATTTGCAAAACTCTTTTTATGTCTGTTTCCCCATCAAAAGCAGGACAGTAGCGGAGGAATAACTAACATGACCTTCTGTATGGGAAAAGCTAAGTAAGGAAAAGGGTATTACTGTTGAAATGCTGGATACTGAGGCAACTCAAAACATGTCTGAAATGTGTAGAGAAAATTGTTGAATACCTCAACCAAAACAAGACGTGTAGCAAAGAAAAATCATGCTATTATCGTTAGCCTCTTTCCAGTCCTATCTGTCCTGTCTTACAGGTTTAGTTTGGGATAGTCAAAGTACGTAGCCAGCCTTCCAGTGGTTAAGGAGCTATGTCTGCACTTTCCGAGTTCTTCATGTCTTGACAGAGCTGGCTTCTGTGAGCTACTGATAACTTCAGATGCAATTCAAGGTTTTGTTCACACTACCGTAAATCCCAATTCAGAATTAAAATGGTCGGAGAATATAAATGCTTCATTATTAATAAAGTCATTAGGCCCTAATTTTGTGATCTTAGGCTTGAGCTGTCCAACTCAAATCCCTTGTGTGTGCTTGCTGAGTCAGGGCTGTAGTGCAGGGCTGGGAGCGCTTCACCATCATAGTTGCCCTTAAGCACATTTGGTCAGTCCTGGGCTATCAGAGGGCTATGAAGTGGTGTAGCCTTTCTCAAGAGATCAGAAGAGTTATCCTTGCATAAACAAGTAATTTATACAAGGCAAGAAAATTACTTTCTTACATTGCTGGAGGTAGAAAAAACAGATGTTAACTTCTAGCCTTCTAAGTTGAGTACTGGTGAACAGGGTCTTCTATTGGAGGACAAAACAGGTAAAGGAAACCAAGAGGATAACTAACCAGAATTTTAGCTAGTATTGAGGAATTGGGATAGGGCAAATAATGAACATGGCACTTAACTGCCCAAGCATTAAAGTCTTTAAGTTCTAGATTGCAAGGAAAGTGTTTCAGTGTGTTTAGTTCTACTGGAAAACAAATTCAAAATAGGTATAATTATATTTTAAAATCAGTAAGTACAGGAATAAGAAGGTATTATAGATCAATAATCTTAGTAAAAGTTTTTCCAGGAGTTATGGAATCTGGTACATCATACTCTCAATTATTGTATAAAAACATCATTCCATTAGACATCAGGTTGGAACAAAGTTTATAAAAATTGGAAAAAGAAGTCATTAGACCTATAAAACATTTTGAAAAAAATGAAAAAGATGAATGAGATGGAAACTTTTTGAACAATTGGGAGAAAAGAAAGAAATGGCAAGATTTTTTTTCTGCTTTTGTTTAAAAGATGGGCCCTTGATGGAGAATTAAGCACGGAGAATACTGTAGCCAGCTGTGAATATATGGTGCTGTTAGAGGAAAGATTGTTCTCCTGTTCCTAGTTTCAGTCAAATTGCCTTAGTGGTCCTGGCCCTTCAATTCCACACAATTATCAACTGAGCTGAAGGAGATTTCCGTATAGCTGTGAGTAGTAATGAGGCTTTAGCATTTCTTTGCACATAACTACCAGAATGTGACCTCTGTCACTAGAAGTCTCACATTTTCATTATAAAGGTGTTACTTCTTTCCTGCATATTTAAAGCATTGCTCAGGTTACTGTACAATTCCTTCACTGTGAAGCAGTAGAAAATTCAGACCAACAGAGGTTCCAGAGAGCTTCTTTAACCTTGGATGTGAAAGGTGGTCAGTGACAGAGGTTTCAGTATTCCAGGGCAGAAGTTTTGAAGGGGAGGATCATACTCAGAATATTGTAGAAGTGTTGCAGGAAATGCAGAGAAGTGCCTCAAACACATCCCTGTAGGGAGATCCCAGAGACAAGATGAGAGCTGCTGTTCAAAACGGTGATGACACGTCAAATATAAATAGATATAAGGCAGTGGTAGCATCCTTTTTTAAAGACATTTGTTCTTTTCATGATGATTTTCACCCTCACAGCAGTTCACATACTGTCCTGTGACACAGAACTGATGTGACCTCATGAAATTCCAAGAAGTGTGGAAATTAGACAAAGTGGAGGTTTCTGTGAAGGACAAATAACCCAGTCCTCTTAGAAGTAAAGGACATGGTGGTGTGAGTCAGTCCTCAGAAAAAGATGCTTGAAGTGAGATGGATAAAAGGTACTTGGGCACAGAAGCTCAAAGAGCTGTGAAGAGGTGATGCTGCGTAGCAGATTTACCTGCTGGCAGGAGGACGGGTTTACAGGTAGGAAGCTTTTTATGATCAAGCAGTGTAGCTCAAAGCAGCGTTGGTTTTATGTGTGTGAATGATAGACAGTGGTGAAATGGAGTACAGCAGAATCCTAAACCAAGTTATTGTGATAGGGCAAATTACAGAGGGATTTATGCTCTGCAGCTATAGCTCAGACGATTTGGCTAGGCTTTTTCTGCTTCTCACCCTTTTCCCAATTTATTTTGTATTATGTATCATGCCTATAATTGTGTTCTCTGTTGTTTCTCTCCTGACATGTTTAATCCCACAACACAGTCTTGTCTTGATGTTTTCCTTCTCTTTCAAAGAGTCCCAAGAGAGAGAAGTAAGGAAGGTAGATGTATTTGACTTTGGAAAATGAGTTGATGCCAGTTGCAAAGGAAATAAAGTATATCACAGGGGTCTGTAGTGGGGCGGGGAGTGAAAATATTGCTCGTTTATGACAAAAGATTGCCTTGAAGACTGCTTCAGCTTGATCAGTCTGAAATCCATGCCTCGCTGTTTCCATTACAAAGGCTTTTAAGTTCCTGTTTCTCTTGGAGAAGGACTTAATCTATTTTGAAATAAATCCAAGGCTCCCCAAATGTAGTGTTTGCTTTCAGGCCCAGCACATGAGAGCTGTGCGTCGGGGTCGCATTGCAGAGGAGTTAGGAGAACATACGTTATTTAGGTTGTGAGCCAGGATAGCCAAGGAGTCTGTATGTGACCAGCCCCAGGGTAGCAGATGAGCAGATGAGCTGTGTTAGGCTGATACAGCGAGTATTCCTCCTGCAAGGGCTTTGAGCGTGGGGATATTTGGGCAGCGCAGCTGTATTGCAGTATGGGGCATGGCTTCTCCCCAGCCCTGGGCAGTGGGTGCCGAGGACAAGCTGTCAAGCTATGCCTGGCACAAAGGATGGCAGGATGGGGAAGGAGCTAAAGCACTCCCCTGTGCAAGAAGGTCAGTACAGCAGTGTGTGATGGCAGGGCTGGAATTGGATGAGGGAATCTCAGTCCAAACAAGTGAAACCCAATTTCACTTTATTTTGCATGGGACTCATCTGGTTTGCATGAAGGAGGCAGGACTTTAGGGCCTGTATTACACATCAAGAGAGAGTGGTATTCATATGATGCTTTCTTGCTTTCAGGTCTGTATCTCAGTGCTAATCACTTCTTCAGAGGGTCTCAGTCTGGTTATGTTTGTTGGAGTTGCTCATTACAGAGTCTTAGTACGTTAATTCAAGTTCTCAGCAAACAATGGCTCAATATTCTCCCGAAACTCCCTGTGGCTTCCTATCCTGAAGACATAGCTTTCTGACATGCCTTTTCTCTCCCTGCTCCTGAGATGTCCCTAATCTTTTCTGAGCATCAATCCCCATTTTTCAGTTGGCAGCAGAGAACTTTTTCAATGCATACCTGTGGAGCTCATTCCTAATAGTTTAACCTAGTGTTAAAATACTGCTATAGTCTTGAGGCATACAAAGAAAGAAAATAAAAGCACCCTCTGAAAAGGGACAATACAGCCTTTAAATTAGTGGTGGCTGTCCCTGGTGATATGTTTTCAAGTTCAAGGTCTTTTTATCTTTTTCTTTTTCTTCCTTTCTTCACTGTGTTTCTCTATTTGTGTCAGCTGCTGATATTCTTACCTTAGATATTCTTGTTTAGAAATGTTACAGGGGTTTTTGAAATTTCTATTTCTCCGATTCAGCTTTTAAAAGAAATTATAAAAAATTTAAAATGAATTTTTTTTTTTTTTTTAAGGAAAAGCAACTCTTACGTAATATTAGCTCAAGTGAGCTGCTGCCAGCTGGTAATTTCTTTGTACTGTATGTGGGCTTCGTATTACACATGGGCCAACCGTCATGGCCTTCAGTGACTCTGGGTATCAGTCCACAAATCCTGAAAAATATGAATAACCATGTCTGGGGTGTTCACACTGCTAAGTTACTGATATGAGAAAACACCTCATTTCTAGGAGACCGCTCTCTTCTTCTCTTGTTAGCTTGAAACTGTCTGTTTTTAAGCAAGCTTGGCAGAATTGTAGAGGCTGCAAGGAGACCTAATTCCAACAGGTTTTTCTGAAAACCAGAAATGTGGCAAAGGCAGAAATTACTCGTGTCCTGCAGGGAATCCTGCAGTGTGCGCTCCAGAAACTCATGTCAAGGTTGTCCTGAGAGCTGGGCCAGTCAGCTCTCCCAGACTGGTCTGGTGGTTAGCACCTGGGCTTCTTGCTCCTGAGCTCTTCTAGGTGTCTGGCTGTTCAGTGTGGAGGAGGAAGCTGGAGGTGCTGTGAGTATTGGCCAGAGGGAAGAGCAAAAGAGCATAGGAGGACAAGTGGTAGAGTGGGAGAGAGCAGTTGTAGCTGGGAAGGCTGGACATATCATGGCTGGGATGCCATGGAGGAAGAGAACCCAAATCCAAAGGAAGCCAAACCTCACTGATGCTGTTATTTGTGGGATGACTTGCTTGATTCCGATACACTCTTTTCTGTCACCATATCCAGAGGTATTTTAACAAAGAAGCATTGCTTTGAGGTTGTAGGGAAAAGGACACAAGTTCTGGTCTCTAGATAATAAGTGTGAACTTGACAAACTGATTGTAACGTCTGTGTCTTGAATTCTTTATCTCCGAGAGAAGAATAAAAATACATGAGGGGAACTGAGATACTTCATCCATTTGGAAATTATTTTTTTTCCTTTAGGAGACAGATGCTTTACTTTTTTCATGAAAAGTTGTAAATGTTTCAGAAACAATTAATGAAGCTTCCTGACATCCTCTTGGGTGAGGAAATATGATTGCTGTGGGAAAACTGAGGCAAAAATCTGTCATGTGAATATTTTATTTTAATAGTTAATGAACAGGGAAGAAGAAAGTATTACTGTAAAACACATGAGCAAGTTTGTGGAAAACTGGCAGAGAAAGGTACTGAGATAAATTCTGTCTTTATTGGCATCTCTGGAAGGTCAAAAGTGTCAACCCAGTGTATAAGGCAGGATTAAATTTGGCTCATGTTGTAAATATAATCAGAATACTTATCTCCTACTATACTTAATTTCAAAATGCACGTACTGCATAAGGCAGGCCTGTAGAGTAGAAGTAAATACTTTAGAAAGTGCCTACATGAAAAGATAAACTTCCTTTGGTTTCACATCACCAATGGTACCATTACTTTTTATGTGAAAACCTCAATTTTTTTATAAATGCCTAATCCCCAGATAGCACGCCTCTTCAGTCGATGGCAAAAGAACTCGATCAAAAATACACCACACCATCTCAGGGCGTTAGTGTTGTGTACAACTAATATTTAAGGATTTGGAAATTGAGACACAGAGAAATTAAGTAGGCCACACAGCAAATAAAGTGGCAATTGAGGAAGAAAAAACAGATGCCCTCACCTTTTCCTTGCTGTTTAAATCGGAAGATCCATAGTCCTTGAAAGCACGCACATGTCCTTACATTCAAGCTGATTTTTGTTCTTGCATGATGTGTGTTACCTCAGATGATCCAGTTGTTTGACTCTCTCATCCCAAGACCCAAGTCATTAAATCAGATATCATAGGTAGTCTCACTTTTCCACTAGAGCAAACCATCCCTTTTTTAAGTCTCAAGTAGGTTTTAGGGTGAACACATACCAAGCAACATTTTGAACTGCATTCATATCATATTACCGGCAGATTGTAGTAAAATGGTTATGTATGTACCAGTATGCATTGAATAGCTGACTGTAATAATGTCTATGGCACTCACTTTCCCCCATTAGACTTCAGTATCTTTATATTAGTTATCATATGTAACTACATCTGTTAGTCAAGCATATTATAAAGGAAGAAAAAAGAAAAAATGAATGCTTCATCTGATAGGAAATGAAAAATTTATGGTGAGAAAAGACAACACTACCTTTACGGATCAGATACATACTGATACTGAATGATTATTTTAGATTTCGGAGACAGGGAGTGGGATGTTAGGGCAAGCTTCTCAAAAGTCAACAATGGCTTTCTTTTACGCCCACAGAAGTCAATGTGAGGTTTACCAAACACTTAAGATAAAACAGACCAGTATGGCATATTGTGAAAACCTAAATGATCTATAACCAGGTTCATATGAAAAAAAACCAACCAAGCAAAACCAACAACAAGTGATTGACTGATACCCACCTTTGTTTTTGTGTTCCTGAATCAGAAGACAATGAACAGAAATGGGCATTATTTCATACCCAGAGAGAGTTAGTGCTTTCCAGCACCCTAGCCTTACTTTAAAATTGCTTAGGTTTTTGATTGTCTTGCAGTCCAGCTCATCTGTGCATCCAGAGGGTTTTCCTCTGGCCTTCTTAAATCCATAAAGTTGTTTGACTATGCGAGACAAGAATGCTTTTCTTTCCTACATGCTTATGCCATTCCTAACTGGTAACAGAAATAGGAATAAAAAGCTGATCTATGAGGTTATTCTGGGAGTGGAAGGTAGGTGAGGAGACCCCTCCCTGTCCTTCTGATGTCAGAAATCACAAACTAATAACCCAGCAGTGTCACAGGTTTTGGACTGCTTGGTTCCTCTCCCTAGGCAAGGCCAGCATTCTCCAATTCTCAAGTTGGTTAGATGATTTATGTGCCTAATCCCTGATTATGTGGTGCGGTTAGTTATGGTACCCAAGAGTTATCCTGATTTTAGTGTAATTCTCTTGTTCAGAGTATGTTAAATGGCTGTAATTTCCTCCGGCACTCAAAATCTGAATGGTCCCTTATTTTGTAGACTAGGGGAAATACGCTTAAAAGGTGGTGGTCATGACAGAAATATGTGAACTGTCCACCTCCATTATGGCTGTGTTGGATTCTGGTGTCTCTAATAACTGTATCAAAAGCAGGCTTAAGATGGAGGAGATTTAGCCTGAACTGGTCTTTACTCATGAGAACTAGACATTTGCATTCTTTGTATCCCTGTATTGTAAATCAGGAGGGACAATTCTCATTCTCAGTGCCATGCGTATTCTCAGCATGATGTGTGTGGTGAAGAAGGCTTTGAAAGAAAGTATTAAGCCTGGGATAACATCAAAGAAAATGCTTCAATTTTTATTCTCCCTTCCATTGTGGATTAATTAAAACAGAATGAAACACCAGATAACTTGAAAATAAAAGCAAATGTGTATGTGTAGACTATGGCAGTTTATTCTGAAAATCAAAGTAAATCCTTCCCTCCCTCAGACCACAGCTGTAATGACATAATGCTCTACCTTGCTTTCTTTGATGAACCTTCTCAAATTCACTGGCCAGCCTATGTGGTTGTTTGGAGATTTTTGGTGTCCCGTGTCACTTGCTAGGCTTTCAGAGCTATAACAGGTAGCGCTAGCTGAACCTAGTATCTCCTGATATTATACTGTGTTTGGCACCGGGTGTAAAGAAATGTTACTTTATTGCACCAACCCTCTAACTAGGCTTTGAAATAAAAAGTTCAAACATGTCCACACTGAGTCCTCAACACATGGTCGTGACTGTAGGAAAATGGGAAGTTGGAGGTTTTCTGGCAGAAGGAGCCTGAGGAGGCAACCGCAGTCCATCGCCTCCTCTGAATCAAGGTTGCATGGCACAGTGTCCTGGTTATCCAAAAAAAATGTCTAATCATTTTTTTCATAGCTTTGTGCCTTACTCTGTTTTTACAATGACTGCACCCTGTCCAGCAGGCAAACATTGCTGTGGAATACAACCC
Source organism: Buceros rhinoceros silvestris (assembly GCF_000710305.1). Taxonomy (NCBI): domain Eukaryota; kingdom Metazoa; phylum Chordata; class Aves; order Bucerotiformes; family Bucerotidae; genus Buceros; species Buceros rhinoceros. The sequence goes on from NW_010424756.1 coordinate 18,183, forward strand.
TAAGCTCCACCAAACCATTCCCACAGTCCAGACAGGACTACCTCCTGCCTCGGGGCACACCAAGGCAGTCACCACATTGAATTTCATTCAACTGGACCTATGAGCTGCTTTTACTATTTATTTACTAACATAAATCCTGAGAGTAACTAAATGAGTTCTCAAGTAGCAGTTGAGGTAGAATATGTGTGCATGAAAAGGGACAAAGAGTCAAATCCCAAGTATGTAATGTAGAAGCCAGTTGTAATCAGCAGCTTACTTTTCACGTGTTCAGTGAGGAAACATTTAATTTTTTTCCCATGCGTTATGAGGCAATGTGGGCTGCCGGTGAAGCAGGCGTTGTGCTGTTGAATTCATCTGTAGTCCTGGGCAAGTTAATGATTCTGTTTGGATTTTCTTAGCTGAAGAGAGTGATAGAGATGTCTGCTGTAAACGCGTGTGGGAATTGTTGTTATATTAGGGGACCAAGCACACTGATCTGAGTAACACACTTGTCTGAGTAAGTGCATCAGTATTTGGTAAATTGTTATTAACACCTTTGTGCACTCTACTCCTTTTCTTTCTCAAAGACAATGTGCATGCAATAAAATTAAGCTTTTTCTTATTATTTCAGTGCATAAACTTGGGGACAGAGGAGTGACATCCCATTGTACAAATCTAGTAAATATGTCCTTCATTATTTGTGGCAAAATTAGGTTTTAGACCCTACTGATTAGAAGACAACACGTAGTTATTACTGAGGATATCAGCTGTAGGAAAGAAACACTGTCTCAGCTTTATACCACATATCCCATTCTTTTGTCAGCTTACATTATAAATAAATAACAAAGCAATTTGACACATGCCCATTGATTAAAAATAAAAGTTGTCAGAGTGAGAGGAGAAAGACAAAAATATGAATTATTAATAACAATATTAAGCAATGCAAAAAAGATGCTTAACATGCAGAAAAGTCCCTGAAAAGTCAGTTAGTGAAGGGGAAAGAAAGGACAGCCATGAAGACCTTCCTTCCCCTGCTACTTTGTGGCCTTTTCTTTCCTGCTTGAGCCCTTGGAGGTCAGGGTGGCCATGTGAAAGAGAAGGATGGTTCTGTTTATTTATGTATTCTTCTTTGCCTCATCTCTGGTATTTCTAACACACACCACCTGCGAACATGGAGACATCATGTAGGGAACGGGGTGAATTTAAAGTGATCACATCGCGTCATGATTGGGATTGGCCATTTTATATTTTTGAACAATCTTCCTGTCAGTGGGGTTTGAACAACCAATTGGTCTCACTGACAGTTCAGTTGGAGAAACTAAGCTGATCTATACTCTTTCTAGAGTACATTTCTAAACGACACATACCTGTGATTTAGTATGCAGATATTAAGGCATGCAAAAATGCTAGTAGTAGTTTGTGTTGAGTGTACTTTGTGATGCACCAATTGATAAAAGATAAACAGTACCCTAGTAGCTGACGTGATTATGCATTTCTTTTCCCACCTTCTGTCACTTATTTTGGTTGCATCTATTTAAAAGCTTTCATTTATCAGACCAGTTTGAATGGCTGTTGGGTATATTGACCATTCTGACAATACTTAATTTTCCATCTGTGAAGATCAGATTCCTTTTTTCACTGAAGAGGGAAGGAAGAAAAAGACTACTTGCAAAGAGCAAGAGAAGCGACTGCACAACTTCTGCAAAAGCTGCAGCAGCCTCTTTGGAGACAGTCCTTTTTGCCAAAGAATACTCTTTATCTAATACAGGTACGGTGTGTGCTGTCACAACAGAAAAGCTAATGGCAAAGTATTCTTTGGTAGGGTAGCACCAGAAGTCCGATTGTGGTTAAAGTGATGGTATCTCTGGTGGAGCATCCTATATTAGACTTCCTCAAAGCCAGTCTGAACTTTGTATTACTTGTAGCTGGAGCGATGACATCATCTTAAAACAAAAACCAAAAAAAAACCCAAGCAAACAAACAAAAAAAAAGACTGCATAAGCAGTAAGGCTTCTACCCTGTGCTTATGATGTTAATGTTTTGAATTAACAAACTGTTAATGAATTCACAACATTATTTCCCAATTATTGTGCTTTAATTCTGGAGAGCTCCTTTTAATGCGTATTTGGTTCTAGTAAGGGCTAAACACTTGTAGATTTTATGGATTTCACTAGATGCCAGAAATGCTTCTAAAAACCAGGTCGAAGGATCTTCTCACTGGCGTTTAGTTGCAGGTGCCTCCATCCGCATTTGGACTCCCTTTGAGGTCAGTTGGAGAGGATTAGGCACTTAGAGGTGTGATTCAGCTTGTCACAATAAAAGGGCTCTGAAATAGACTCTCATATAAGGGTCCGCTTCTGTTCATAGACTACAAAGGAAGTCTGGATGAAGGCTGTAAGCAGTGAAAAGTTATCTGAGATTCTTCTATGTATGGTGCCTCAAGCTGAATAACCTAAATTAGGGAGTTGTCCTAGAAATGTTAAGTCCTCGCTTTTCTGTTTTCTGTAAAATGGAAGCACTATGCAAGCTTTGCAGATTATGAGAAGATGGTCTTCTCTTACTTGATGTATTATTATAATGATGAGACTTCTTACTGGCCCCTGAATGGTTTGCCGTTTACATTTTATAAGCTCTCTTTAGTTTCACATATACTGTGAGTCAAGTTGAGCATTGAGTGGATATGTCTGTTAGTCTCAGCACAGGTACCTTACGTTATTGCTAAATTTGACTGTATACGATGGTCTCTCCTAAAAATTAATTGATATAGCCTCCTATAGAGGCTATAGACTCCTCTTAGTAGTTCTAGTGTTCTGCATCTGATCCTCAGGGTTTTGATGAACATTAATCTGTGCATTAACAGGCTGAATTTAAGATCCTTTCATTGGTTTGAAAAAGTTACACAAATGAATAGGTGCTCAACAGAGCCCAAGTACAGACCAAACTGAGTGAAATGGAATGGCTTCTGGGGCAGGACTGAGCTGATGGAGAGAGAAGCTGCCGCCCTTTTTCACACATACCCAAAACTATAAGCTAAAGTCAGATAAAGACATGTAGCGTATTATGCCACTCTCTGTTGGGACTTGAAGACAATTGTTTCTTAAATTGTTTGAGTCTACTGGCACCATATGTAGCTTTATTCTAAAATCTTGTACAAATGTCTGCAAAGAAGTATTTAGGCATTTGAACAATTTTGTCCTTTGAAAAGGAGATGCTTAAGAAAGTGCATAGACTTTAAAATTCATCAAGGAGGGTTAAGAGAACCTTTGATAAGGAATTTTAAAAATCTGTGAGAAAACACTTTAATAATACTGTTATAGTACTTTTCGTCAGTCTTACTACACCCATGTGCAGTATTTCAGCTCTGTAAACTGAAGCATATTTATGTTAAATGATTTGCCCAATATCTTATCATGGGTAAGTGGCAGGCTAGAAATGGAACCCAAGAGTCTTAATTTGATTTCTTTTTGAATTCAGAGACAGTATAGTGCCTCTGACAGAAAAACACTCAAGAATTCGACAGTAGCACTCTGCATGAAGAGTCTCCCATTTCAATAAATGTGTGGTTGTAATATGTCTGTGCTCCACTGACCGAGGTCCCTGAGATTGCTTTCAGTCCAAACCTGTGTCTCCTTTGTGGGTGCACATTGCACCATCAAATCTTTCAGTGCTCTAAACCAAAAGCCTTGTTCTTAATGGACATATTGGGTAAAATACAGCCACTGAAAAGCACCAGGACTGCCAGTGAAAAAAGCAAGTATTGATGAAATAAAAAGAAACTGTAGCATCATAAGAATATAGGCTGCAGTTTGAATGCTTCCACCTGTGTTTAGCTTCTTTTTTTAGAGTATTGAAGATGAGACAGCAGATGATATCATTTATCTTAAAATTCCTTTCTAATAGTATTTACCATCTCTGTGAGATCTTGAATAAATATGGATAAGTCTCTGTATTTTACATTCATATTTTTGAAACTTGACAATGCACTAAGTGGGCTTTCCAGGGAGGTATTTCTGTTCTTTGAGAGAACTCTCTTCACTTCAGCTAGTCTTCCCAGTAGCTTTCACAGTGCGTGAGGAAGGAAGGTGAGAACAAGAGCAAATAGTACCATCCTGCAGCATCTGGGCAAACTTTTGAAATCAGTGGGTTAAGTGTGTTGGCTGGTTTAAGAGACTAGCATAGACAGTGGCTCTGGTATGGAAAATCCAGTCTCATAATCTTGAAACAGATTCAAGATTATTCAAGAGTCGGGGGTAATGGAGTCCAACATGATTTGTTCAAGTCAAGTCTTTGTTTGTGAATTCCTGTCAGGATTGAGCTCAGTGTATTTGTAAAATGTAAAAGTGATATTCTTTCTTAGAATTCGAGATTTTCCCTCAGCTGGAGAAAATTTTGCATGTGTTACAGCCAGTTTAATTTGCAGGGAGAGTTAAGAATTTCCTCAGCTAAACCATGGAGGGCGTAACGTGGAGTTTTGTGAGCAGGGCTTTTCATTAAAATCTTATTTTGTGCTTGTCTAGAAGCAGGGGAAGTTTTATTTTCTTACATTTGTGCTAAGGATACAAAGGTCCGAAAGCAGTGAGTAGATGTAAAGGTACACATGCACTGTCGGTACAATAAGGGCTCAAACCCAGGCATTTGGTACCATGTCAGATGCTGTAGGGTATGCCTCCTGGCCTGCAGCTGCTTTTCCCAGAAGACAGGTATCTCAGAAGTTTAAGTCGTATGTGCTAGCCATGTCCAGATGTGCTTAAGCCCTAGGGCTCTTCTGATGGCACTTAAAAGCTCTGTTTAAGCAAATGCTTTAAGCCCTAAAACCCAAACTTTACATACTTGTAACCACATCTAGTGCATTTGTTGATCATAATCCTTCCATCTAGTACTTTAGGATAAATCCTTTTGTAACAGTTATTAGAGGTAATTTCTGAATCTCTGTTAAAATGGTGTATCATAAAAAGAAGGCAGGCCAGATCTAGACCAGCTGATTTCATTAATACTGTTCTGATTACATCTGTGATCTTCTGGCAATTTAGATGAGCTTATAGGCCAAGATTTTTACCTATAAATGCTCATTCTAATTGTACCATGTACTGGGGGTATGATGGGCAGTTAATAATAATTAGCATACAATTTAACTATTCATATACCTGACATAGTATAAAAGCTACTTCAGCACATTTGTGGAGTGGTGTGGATATGACTTGAGTTCCCAGATTGCCATCTATTCATGCCTACTAATCATAGAAAAATTCTCTAAAAACTGAATTATCGTGTTTAACTCCTGTATTAATTGCAATGCATATCAAACAAAAGTGAAAAACAATTTATGTCCATGTTACTAAAATCTGTGCAGGACAGGAGAAGTACTAAATATCTGCAGTTTGTTAAATTCTGAAGTACAAAGCAAAAACGCGTGTTATCTAAAGTTACTCAAGGTGTATACCGTATGTTTTAAACAGTTGGATTATAATTCTAGATAGCGTATAGCATGTATTGGTCTTGTCCTATTCTACAGCTGTCATTAATTGCATTATTTCTTTTAAGCTGATAATATAATGTTGTATATCAGGTTAGGTATCAACTTATTGGACATGATCAGTCTGGTCTGCTGAGTCCTTGTTTAGAAGATGTAACCCTTACTAGAAGCAATACTGTGAAGTCTGAATCTTTTTCTTCCATTCCATGCATTGATAATCTTCTGCTGCTGTTTTATAGCATGAAAATTAGAACAATGTCTTTTACAAATTCTCTTCTCAGCCCTTATTCCAGCAAAGCTCCCATTGACTCCAGTATTTTACTTAAGTAGAAACCAAATCAGAAGTTATCAAAGTATTCCAGGGTTTTGTGCTGTATTTGGAGGGACTTGAAAGGATAGATTTCTTCGGTGGTGAAATACAAGGAGCTTTTTAATATGGCTAGTCCTGTTTAAACCTTTTCCAGAAAGCAATCTACAGATACTTTCAGCAGAAACCTGTATTTTGTTGGTGATGAGTGCTGAAGGGTTTAGTTTCATGAAACTTCACCTAGAATCAAATTTGGAGAACAGAAATTAGCAAGATCAGTTTGTATATTTTATTCTCCCATTTGTTAATCTTCCACACCAGGCAGTCTCATTTCTTGCCTATAAGCATAGCATGGGAGAGAGAGTCTGCCTAATGATCATGCAGTAGAAGCAGATACTGTTGCCCTGGCAAACGTGGTGTTCAGGAAATTGTAAGTCATGCTTTTTCTTTTTTAGTTTGGCTTTTTCTTTTTTCTCTTTGCTTCTTCATTTTTGGTATTTCTGGTTTTCATATGCTCTATTGTGGTAAAGGCAACGTTTATGATCTGTGCTTACTCTACCAAATTTATTTTGATTGATCTCAGTATTCAGTAAATTTGGGGAAGCCACTGTCACTCAGTTTTATTACTTAATGTTTTGCCTCCTGGTTAAGATTTGGGCTAGGAGATAAGAGTGAGGATCACATCACCAGGTATTATCCAGGGTCACTGAGTGGACTCCAGCCGACTATTTCCAATGCAGAGGTGGTGGTAGCATTGATTAATTCATGATCACAAAGTGCTTTGGGCTCTTGGGATAAATAGCAGAATAGAAGTGCAAAGTATTATTAATGGAATGAATGCCTGACATACTTAGTATACAATGTTAAATATCATTTGAGGATGGGTACATTATGAGAGTATGAGTGACTCAACTGAAAGTAATTATGGTTATGTCTTTAACTGAGAAAAACAGATTCTTAATCAGCGCATCACAGCTTCAGCCCTCATGGTAACTTCCTGGTTAGGTTTATGGATCGATTCAGTTCATCTGACTAACATATGGCCTAGGAACTGGTTGCTGACATCATCTTCTGTGTTTAGGGAAAATATGCAATCACTTTTGGTATTGATGGCTGCAATTTTTTCTTCTTCTCTTAGCTGGACTTATCCAGGCTTTCAGCTTTTGATTCAATTTCAAAAAGCAACATCATGCTGCAAGACACGTATTTTCCCCTTTACCAGGTGGTTGGTGGAAGTTTGTAGTTCTTTAGAAACTCTGTAAAACATAACATTAATTATGGTTGCGTTTACACTGGGACAAACCTTATTCTGTTTTATATTAATATGATATTTGCCAATGTCTCCCCAAAGCCAGGATTTGGTATTTTAGGGTCCATTCCTATGTAGTAGGAAGCACTTGTTGATTGACCACTTTGTGAAATCATGGATATGTTACAATATCCAGCTTTTATCCAGAGCAACTCACAACTATAAGGCTCTTTTTGTGGAATTCCAGTGTTTACGCATGATGTGAAAACCAGAGGGATGTGCACACCTAGATTAATGTTTTACTTTGTTGGCAGTGGTTGCATTTTTACTGAAAGTGTCATAAATTCTGATGTTTTTCTTAAAGATTCTACTCTTGAAGTAAACAGATAATGTCAAGATCTTTGTTTTTTGTTTGTAAAATAAGTTTCTAGTCCTTGTGATTGGAGGGAAGACATTGAATTTATGATCAAAGCCATAATACAAAGCCTCAGAAATGAGAAAAAATATAAATACAAAGGCTGATACTTATTAGATTGGTTAATGATATTTTAAAAACATGTTGGAATTTTCAGAGGAAAAACGGGGGAAATGGTGAAAGGCAGGAGGGAAACAGCATGAGAGCAGGATCAGTAGTAGTTCATTTGCATTTTGTTTTCAGTTTGGTGTGAGGAATAGTTTAGTCGTCTGAATACTAGCTTTGAAATCCCTGCGTGGGTTGAATCTGTATCTACAGTATCAGCAGCAGGACTAGGAGTAAAATTCTCACCTTCACACCTCTACAAAGGACAAGTATAGCTGTGAGATTTTATTATGTAGTTTGTTAGTCATTTAAACAAAGATTACTGAAACTGTTCTGTCTGGCATTACTTATGTGTGTCTTTAGGAGTTGACAAGAAATGCACTATTCATCATTCATCTGTATGATGTTTCTGTGTCTCTGCCTGTTTGCTTGGCTAGATTTCCTCTTCTGTCTCCATTTATAAGTGTTTGGGCAGTGAAAGTACTTACTAAAACAAATTTACAAAGTTATTTTGTGATATACTGCTGGTTTAACTGCTTGTATTAAGATCACATGTGTTAGTAAAGGGTATGTGCCCATTCAGACACCAGTCATTAAAATTACTATGGACGTTACTGGGTGGAATTTTAAGTTCTTTATTTTATGGGACTCAGACTGCATGATCCTGGGGGTCTTCTATGGCTCTGAGAGCAGTGAAATAGCATTCAAGACTTAAAATGAATGGCTATGAATAATTCGGGATTTTTTTCTCTGTGAATGCCAATACAAAAATAACAATAACAATAAAATCACAAATAAAATAGTTTGTTTGCCTAAAGAATTGTTTAGTTTGTTATTTGGATTGTAATACTACCCAGTCCTCAAACAGAATTAGGATCTGTTTTTAGTAAATGTTTGAGTAGAAATTAAGGGATTCCCCCTGCTTTAGATCTTCATAATCTACATCAGAGACTCATACAAATGAGAGGAGACATTGCTATAGGCAAAATGTCAAAGGACGTTTTACATTATCCTGTTGTAGAAATGGGCCAAGCTATTCTAAATTGCATCTGAATTGTGCAGAATGTGGTAGGTACAGGACTGTTCTATGGCTGAAACAAAACAGTGTAAATTGTGGCTAAAAATGTTGAAGAAACACTACTGAAAATTGATCCAAGAGAATATCTTGGATTTTCAGCTGAGAGTTTTCCACAAAAATTCTTAACATTTTGAGTAAAGCATTTGTTTTGCAAAAACCCTGTTGAGCCGCAAATAAAAGTTTTATTGATGTCTTCACAAATAGGTTTCTTTTTTATCAGCCTTTACTGGGGAAGAGTTGGAACCTAGTAACAGAGGCTCACCAGTTTTCATGACTGCCATGTCTTGAAAACTTGTTGAAAGGAACCTGAAAATGTATATAAGTTCCTACAGGCAAATGCCAAGCCACCCTCCATACACTTTTGCAAGCTGTTGGGATTCTTACTGGGGTATTACCCCTAGAGTCTAACCAGAAAGGGAGTTGTCTGCAATAGATTTTAGGTAGAGAGTATCTCCAAAATTTGAAGTCAGATCTTAACTCTATTTTGATGATGGGAGGAAGGAGTGGTGTTTTATTTTCTCTTTCCTTGATTTTTCTGTTTCTTAAAGATAATGACTACTTGTAGAACCAAGTAAAAAAAGAATATGCATTGCTTTTCCCTGCCTTGCTTCTAGTTGTAGATAATCTCCTCTAGTGAGTAAATCAGGGCAGGTGCCAGAAGTGCTGTTTCTCCAGCCAGCAGCATAAGGAAACCGTGTGTCTGTACGGAGCAAGTATTCCCAGCTCTGTGTTTATTAAAGTTGTGAGGAGAAGCAGGAGCATTGAAAGCTTTTGGGAAACTTTTTTTTTTTTTTTTTAAAGAAAAAGCATCAGCTGGGATTTGGTGTTTTTTATTAAAGTTGTGAGGGGAAAGAGGAGCATTAAAAGTTTTGGGAAAATTTTTTTTTTTTTTTTAAAGAAAAAGCATCAGCTGGGATTTGGTGTTAGGGAATTTATACAATGCTGACATAAAAACAAAATTTTAAGACTCTATTTTTGTCAAGTAAATCTTAGGAGCTCCTTGGAAGCTTGAAACTTGATTTGCTAGGCCACTTTAGAGCAGCTATAAAGCTATTGTCTTTTGAATTTGTATTGTTCAGTTTCCCAATATCAAGTGGATTTTTTTGGATGCTGACGAATAAAGGGAAATGTACAGAGAGAATTGGGAGTCTGTCAAATAGATATAATGCATTTTAAGATGTAGGCAAAGTTGTATGTTACCAGGTCTTAAGTAGAAATCGTTGTATTGCCATAGAAAGACGAAGGATACTGTAATGTATAAATCAATCTGAATTTCCTCCAGTTAAAAATAAAATAAAGGAAATGGTGCAACTTGGCAAATATATCTTGACCTCATGCTATTTTTACAAGTCAGACAGATGTGCAGCCACCGATAAGCTGGTACCCAGGACGAGCTATCAAATCAGAAATCTGTGGACTCACTCTTCAAATCCCAGCACTAATCGCAATGATAAAGAGCTACCTTTCGATTAATCCTGCCCTGGACTTTAGACGAAAGATACAGCAGTTTAATTACTGAGTGAAATCCACTTTGTCTGATCTGCCAGTCTGCACTGTAATGTCATAATATAATCAGCTTCACCCCTGTCTGAAGCTCTAGGGCTGTGAAGTCCAAGGACTTGTTTGATTGGAAGAAATAAAACAATGTTCAAACAACCACCAGCACAGCCAGTGATGTAATTACCAGAATCTTGTTTGCATCTGTCTGTCATTTTCACCATTGGTTTTATGACATGAAGAGGCAAGGAGAGATCATGGTGGATAAGAACAGCAACCTGACAGGTCACAAATAAGATGTAGGAGGGTTTGCTTGTAGAAAATAATTGTAAAATATTCAGGCTAATTAAAATCGGTCTCTTTCTTACGTATTTCCCATCGGCTTCAGTGGCACATGCCGGTTCAAGCAAAGCCAGCCATCGATACTGTCATCTCATCTCTAATTAAAACCTGTAACTGATCTGGGATTGTCTCCACTGGAGGTTCCGGTGCAGAGATAGAGTTGTATGAGTGTGAGAAATCGTATTTCTACCCATGTGAGAGAGGCAGCAGGACTGCCATAGTGTGAGATGTTCCCTCCCCTCCACCCCCCAGCTGCAGTTTGGAGGGACTGTTTCTTCAGAGAAAGGAAGAGGCCATGGCGTACTGAAACACATTCTGTAACGTGTCTTGCACAGGTATATGGCTCGGTTCCCGCAGCTGTGTGGGAAGTCATTGCAATGAGTCCCACTGAAAGCAAAGGAAGGGTTTAGGCTGCTCCTGATCTCTCAGTGTCAGGCCTTCTTTTCCCCTGACCTCCTTTATTGAAGATGCAATCAGGGAGCATCAGCAGCAATTTCTTTCCAGCGTACCATTGAGAGTTTTATTCTGGAGAAGTTCTTTACCTTTGCAGGCTCCTTTCCCAAAGCTCACTGTATACCACTGACTTCCTGTCACCTCTGACCTTGGCAGAAGTGGAGCATTACCAAGAGGTGAGAGGATCTAAAGTTTCTAATACATGTTTTGTTTGATATTTTTTGGGCCATGCCATGGAGATTGTGGTAGTGGTATGGAAAGAATAGCTGACAAAGCCCTCAAAAATGGTTTGCTCTTAAGTTTTTGCTAAATGTAGATGCTAATGACCAGAAAAGGAAACACAGTTTTTATCTAGCTGCAGCTTTTAGGGAGGGCTCTCCTTCCTGTACTGGTTGGGTGAAGTCTGGTTGAATTTGCTGGCATCTTTCCAATGTTTAAGGTTTCTTTCCTCAACCACTCCTAACATCCGGATTATCTCATCTTACTTTCTCATCATTCAATGTTTTCTGCTGTTCCCTTTGCATCTTTTATATCTTCTGACTGTTTCCAGACACATCTTCCTTTTACTTCTCACATGATGTATTCTGTACAACCCACACTATTTCAGTTGCACTTTTGACTCTCTATTGCACCCTTCCAGCATGGAGATCTTGTGCTGTCACTCTTCTGCCAGCTCCTCTCCCATAAAACCACTTGCAATTTCCATCTCTATCCATCTGTTTGTATAGAATGAGCTGGTAGACTATCATATGAGTCACAACCACAGTTTGATGATGATCCCTGTGCTACTTCCTCCTCAAAGGATAGGCTTGTTCAGTGCCTGTGACTAGAGAGGTCGAGTACGATGGAGGTATAATACTCTCTAGGTATCCTAAAGTTACAGCCTGTGGGTAGATTTCTGTGCAAAGACCAGTTCTCCTCTATATTGCAAAATTAGAGCAATGCCTTGGAGCAGAGACTGGGGATGAGGAAGAATATCAGACAGCAGTTGTTAGCAGTGTGTGTCTGTGCCTTAAACTTGCAATACATTTACTCTCTTCCTTTTCCTTTTGTACCCTGTAGCTGACAGTGGGGCCTAGCATTGCCTGTCAGCAGGGATGGCATGCAGGGTATTTTGCAATGGAAATCTGGCTTTAAACCTAACAGGGTTTGTCACTAGTTTTTTAACTTCTGAATGGTATTTAAACATTACAGTCTGCAGACTCAGTTCCAGCAGGATCTATCCAGAGGAGGCTGTCTAGAGAATCTCCTCCGAACCAGCCTCGACCAGCAGCAGTGGCCCTAACGCTTTATTTGTACAGTACTTTTGCCCCCAGTCTAATCCTTTGCTTTAGAAACAGAAATGTCAGAAGGAAGATCTGCACAGCTTCTTTTAAGTCCCAAGAGTATTATTTCAGTATGAAGGAGTCCATCTAGTTGCATGGCCTTGTTAATACCAGTCTGCTGCACTGATTATCTTGCTTCCCCAGGGGAAGAGTATCAGGGGAACATGAACATGTATGGCGAGTTACTACAGAAACTATTTCTTTTCCAAATGCAAGAATAATGGAGGGCATAGGGTAGCAAGTAATAGCACTTAAAAGGGAAGGAAGAAATTAGTGCATATTGACCAGAATGAATTGCATTCCTTTACAACAGGAAAGGATACATGCAGGTGGAGTGCAGGTTTAGTGTTATCCTTTTTAAAATGTCCAGAGACATGAAGTTCCAACCTTTCTAAAGACCTCAGTTCATGCTCTGGTGTTCAATATGCTTATAAAGACAGAACATTCTTAATGTGGTCACATCCTTTGGTGTGTGAGGTTTTGTGTCCATGATGGTAAACTGCAGTCCAGTTACAGCATCGAGGCTTTCTGCATAGATGTGGCACAGGTTCTGAGTAGGCTTCAGACTACCACCGCATTATTGGGACTGCCACAGGAACTTGTCAAAAGGCCTGGTTAAAAGTGTTGATGGCTGTATAGAGTATTTCTGCTTTGGTGAATTGAGTTTCTCTTCTCTTTCTCACTCAGTGATATTTGTAGGTCCCAGTTGTCTTAGAATAGATGCCATGACATCTTCTAAGAAACTGCTTCTGCTAACTCTAGTACTGTTTGAATTAATGGTGTTTGCTGTGCAAAATCAAAGCAGCAATGATCTGTAGTTAAAGGAAGTAGAACAGATAGGAGGAGACTATAGGAGAATGTGGGAGGAGTGAGCATAGGACTGATTTGAGGATAGGAGAGAAAAAGTGGTGGAGTCAAATCCCAGCTTTTGTTGCCCATGATGTTATTCATGCTGGTCCTTCAGTATGTATTCCTTAGCCCACATACTGCCTGCTCACTCATAGTCTTGTACCCATGCTCATACTAGCCCCACGGTTTAGATTGAATTTCAGACGCATGTGGCTCCCCATGACATGTTTACAACTACATTGGTTTCAGCTTCCAAAATTTATATTCAGTTATTGAGACATCTTCTACTAATTTGGGGGCAGGTTTTTCCTGGATTATGAAAGCATAATTAATTTAGGAAGGTGACAAACTCAGAAGGAAAAAAAATAGAAATTAAATAAAACAAAGTGTTATCAACATATTCCTAGGTCCCACATGGCATAAACTAAATCTATTGGAAGTAGAGTGATACTTTTCTATGTGGGGAGTGGATCCATTCAGATGTGTGAATCAAATCCAGCTCATGGAGAATCAGGAGCAAGAGCTGAATCTCAAGTCTGTTCCTCAGATGTGCAAGTTACTGGGAAGAAACTCATTTTCTAATTGAAAATTGCATCATGGTGCTCTTGTATTAATTTCAGAGCTGTCAGAACACTATTGACAAGATGTCGTTTCGTGATAATATTCCCTTTTCTCTTTAGCACAAAGACTTTGATGAAGAGAACTTTATGGTCACTTCTGGTGACAGAGATATTGAAAACCTCATGTTTTTAAGATTGAAGGCATTTGGTCAGCTTATTTTTTAGAATGTTTGAAACTTGTGATTTGTGTTCCAGTGAAGAAAGCAAAATTCTCATCCACTGGCCAGCTCCCCCTAGCAAGAAACCTGATGGTGGTTCACCTTGCTTTTTGTCTAAGCACGCCACTTGTGCACTGAGGAGAGGCGCTGTGCTGAGAATCCCGAGGAAGGAGAGGGGCCAAATCCTCTGCTCAGCATAGAGGATGTAGCGTATACCCCATAACCGCACAGACTGGCTCCTCAGCCATTCACTAATGAGTGTCTTTCTGATATGCTGTGGCCATCAGGCAGGTTACCTTGGCATTTATCAGAAGGCAGGGCTGTGTTTATATTGCCTGTAGCCATGCTTACCCTGCTTTTAAATGGAGGTTAAATTGAAGTCTCCAAGATTCCGCAAGAGCCAGAGGAGAATTGATATTTTTGGTCTCTGCTCCTGCCGATCCTGCTAACAATGTTTTAAGGGCAGAAGGCAACTACTAATTGTGATGTAACTTGAATGATTTCATCGCCTTACTCCTCTCACCCGATTGGGACATTTGTCAACTCCTTTTGGTCACTGTTGACCTGGGATGCCAGCAATCTGGCAATCTTGAATAGCAGCTTATCCAACCTGGAGTTGATTTATCCACTCTGGTCCATTTCTTTAGAAGTTTTTCATACCCAGTAATATGAAGAATATTCTTGTGCTTAGAAATGTGTGGACGCTTCTGGTTTTGTTGTGTTTTATACTTTTTTTTTTTTCACACAGTTAAAGTATATCATGTCAAGGGTGAGGAGAAACCTTGTTGTAACATCCTGTTGCCAGTCATTTTAAACTACACATTTTTTCCTAAGCCTGCTGCTCTTTTAAATCTTAAAATACCCTTTTTGGAATAGTTATCAGTTTCAGAATCTTTAGCATAAAGAGCAGTTGAGAAACCAAGGGGGGCAGCTTACTTGACTGTCAGAGCCTCTATTGAATTCATCCACAGAGGTCTAAAGAGATCAAAATTGTTCAAATTGACCCTTTCTGTTGCCAGTGTGAAGAGAAATCCCTTAAGCTTTTTGCTTTCTTGTCATGTATGGTCTCCCTTTGTCAGTTCAGGTCCAAGGTCCCTGTTTTCATTTTTCTTGGGGATATCGGGAGCTCTAGCAATATCTGTCTTTATAAAGCCTGCAGTGAGAGAGCAAGAGACTGAGCAGGAGGGTGTGGGGAGGAGGGGAAAATATACTAGGTGAGTATGTGACCCCTGAGTACCTTGCGCTGTCTCTGACAACCGCAACCTTATCAAGAATCACAGTTGCGGCTTCTGTGGCAAAAGATGACAACAAAAGGCAACTTTGCGCACCACAATTATTATTCAGATTTGAGGTCTAGGTTTTAAAACAAATGCATTTGGAGCAGAGATGTGGAAAGGAGGAGAAATACAAGTGTTGCTTACTGGGGGCCCTGCAGACAGAAAATTATTGTGTTTCTAACGCTATTGATTTTTTGCAGCAGCTGATATTTCAATCTGGGTGCAGCATGTCTGAGAGTCTACGCACACTGTCAAGAAGAAATATGATAGTGTCTTAAAAGATTAATAATATCGCTGGTCCTCAGGAGGCCTGTCTTAATTCACTGGCCTGTTCCTTGGCATGTACTGTAATTTATCTAGTCTGATTTGAATAGCAAATGGCAATCGGCTGCCATTAGGGAAATAGGCATCAGTCTTATTGATCCAGGATGGGCTGGATTTTATTTAAGAAGAGCTGCAAAATGTTATTAACTTCCGGATGAGAGGCTGGAGGTGGAGATTTTTTTGCAGTGTTCCAAGAGGGGTGAATTACACTGAATCTTAAAAGTCCTGAAATAGATAGTAAGAAGGGGGACCTGGGGACAGGGGTAAACTGCTACCACTTTGTTTCCAAAGACACCAGTTATCTCCAGCACAACTGTTCTCTTCTGTGGGCTCTCTGGGTGACTATGTCAATTATGTACTTGGGTGAAGGCAAGGGGAGAAGAACAAATTTGGGTTGATCTTTCTATTGATTCAGATAAAGCTGGAGTTGGCTCTTCACAGTGATGCATGAATTGTTAGTTTTCCAGTTGCCACTATGTTTTACAGGAACTATACAATTTAACCTCCAGACATCATGGAGTATGTGTAGTCCTTGCTGATGCTCTGTTTTATGTGTGTTTGGAACTGCCACCCATGCTTCCTTCCTGAGGACTGATGTGTCTAGAAGGGAGGTAATACTGCATTGGTTGTAAAGGTCCTGTTCTGGTTCCCTACTTATACCAGATCTCATCAGAAGTCACTGTGGAGAATAAAAACAGTCTTTGGATAATCTTTAGGTGCTGCAAATCCAGCTTTGTTCAGTGGACAGTGTTGTTAAATATCATGCTGAGCTATGAATGTGAGGAAGAATGGTGCAGTGTCTACTAACAGAGGAAAGAACTCTTATGGCAGTTATTACATGTCTGAAAACTAATGCCCACTTAATAAAACTAAATATAAAGAAGTAAACTTACACCAAATACCTTGGAAAATTTCCAGTCTCATGACATACCACTGTGGAATAACTTCCCAAGGGAAGAGGTGAAAGACAGTTATTTGGTGCTCTTTAAAGTTTGACTACGTAGAACATCAGAAATAAATAGTGTAAGGAATACCCCAGTTCAGGTGGGAGGATGAAGCAAACGATTAAGTACCATAGGTCTTTCCATCTTCAGTGGCTGTAATTCTTTGATACATCAGACTTTCCCAGCAGGATTCACTAGAAAGAAAGATCCAGGAGTGCTATCTATTAAAAAGCTAATAGGTATTTCCATTCCAACAGGAGACACTGTAAGGAACATTGGAGGAGTGCAGTATGTAGGGGAGTTCAAAGCTACCCTCCAGTCCCTCTCTCACTGGGAAGCCTGCTCTTCGGGGAGCAGGGCAGGTAACAGAGCATGTAGGTCTCGGGAGCTCACAGACTGTCATGTGCCAGGCTCCTTGCAAGGCCCACTGGGAAGTGTGGGCAGGGGTTGCTCTTTCAGGAGATGGGAAGCATGTAGTGGAAAAAGGGATGGGGAAGGGAGGGTGCTTGCAGCTGGTCAAGTATTTGCTTTTTACTTTTGAGAAGCTTCTTTAGGCTTCCAAGAGAATCACCTACATCTTTTTTTCAAAAGCAACACAATAAAGAGAAAAAGGGAACATTTCAGAGAAGTGGCTTCTTGGTTTTTTGTGTTCCTTTTCTTTTGCACCTAAAAGATGGGGCTAGGGAATAAAATGCTACAGGAAATAGCCAGGCACAGAAGCAATAAAATAAATTGAAACTGACTTTGGGTTGTTCTTTTTTTTTTTTTTTAGGCAGCAGTAATTGCTATACGTTGTGATGTTTGCATAAGAAATTAGTTAATGTGCAGGAGAATGACATGTGATACATTTTATTTGCCTGATGACTGTAGTCTCTGAGTGAATGACTTATTAAGGTTAATAAAAAAAAATTTGCTTGTGACTTGTAATAATCCAATTGCTAGAATTTAACGTCCCCTTATGCATAGTTGCCTAAAGGGGGGAAACTAAATTATACATACGTTCTAATGACCGACTGGCTATGCTTTTATTTATCTCTTAATAGCGGTTTGAGAACAAACAATGTGTTCTAAATTGTTGGTCTGTCTGTCTTTCTGCCTGCCTGGGCAGGAGCATTATGGCTTTCTTAATTCTCCCGTGTGATTTATCATCCCCAATTCATTGTTTTGCATAACTCTGCTCAAAATGAAGAAATGTCATTATTTTGCAGTGAAAAAGTTGTCATTTGCATAATGCCTGCCATTAATTATTGTGAGACTAATGCAGTTGTTGATATTTTTAGGGCACAGTGGTACATCCTGCACCTTGTATAATGTCATTCTGAAAACATGGGTAGTTAATAGGTGCCACAACTCTGCACAAATGCAAGAAAGGAGGAGAAGAGGAGGAAGGGCACATAATGGAACAGGCTGTAATCTTTATTTAGATTTTTCTTTTCCTGAAATATATGGTGAGAGACGACAATAAACAGAAGCAAAAGATAGGAAGCTGTGACACACAAGAGGATGAAGGAGTGAAGAAAGAGAATTGTTCCCTTCCACGTACAGTAGTGAAGATGGACCTAAGTAAACCTCTGTCATGCTGATGATCCCTGGAATTTGAGAAAACTCATGGCAGTGGTTAGTATTGTTATCCATAGCAGCACTTTTACCCCTTGGAGAAGTAATTTGTTATTTGTTTTAGTGGCTTATTTATTTTTATGGCGGAGTCATTTTATTATTCTTTTTCGAATGTATAAAGGGAAAATCTCTGCATATATATGAGGGGTATTCTTTTATAATGCCCTTTGCATGTGTGAGGAGATCAAACAGATCTGACCCCCATCACAAATTTAATAACTGTAGTTACTAAAGTATAGTTCTTGATCTCATCTTTGCATCAAAAGTTCACTGCTATTTGGAAGAGTCACTTGGTTCAAGCCACCAGTGGTTGTGGAAAAATATCCTTGACCAGTTAGGCTTGGATGTTGCCAGAGAAAACATCTTTTTCATTACTTTTTCATCCTAAAGGTAGTAGATTTGGCCCACAAATGTTGGAAGTGTGGAGAGAGAAGGGCAGTCTACTATATTTCTGTAAATTGTATAAATCAAAAACGTGGCACAGGACTTTTTCAGCTGCCTTTTCCAAGGACTTCAATTACTCCCTCAGTGATTAACAGCTCATGTTCTCTGAATAACATATGCACAACTATAAACCATAATAGTTGAATGAAAAAAATATTTGGGTCTCAAGCTGGCAAATGCTTTCTTTCCTGTGTGTTTTGTGCAACTAACATTGCTATTGCAGGATAGCCTTCATGCAACAGCCTTTCTTACACCCTATTTCTACCCTAAGAGAATGGTGGTGAGCAGTTTCTGAGCCTGTAGTTATGATTGAATACCAATGAGAAGAAATAAGTTCACTAGGCCATAAACATCAAGAGATCCTAAAGCTTTACCAGGAAATTAGAAGCTTTACATCCCTTTGTCATTCTACAGAAATATTAGGTCCTTTCTGTTTGCTGATGTATCTTAAAATACTAGAAGAAGAAAACATGGCCATTTACTCTTCAGATCCTGAGATTCACTGCCTCCAGCAGCATGTTGTTTCTTCTCTTGTTTTCTGCCATTAGAATTAAAACAACAACAAAGAAAATTAAACCACAAAAGTTCAAACAATGCTAAGAGTCTAACTGAAACCCACAAAGGGCAGGAAATTCATTTCCAAAGACTGCCAGTCTGTCCTCAACTCACCCTATTGTCACAGAACACTGAAAGTTGTTCCTGCGGTGGGTGATCTTACAGACCACAAATGCTGCAATATGTAGGCGCAATAGGAAACACAATAGAATAAAAGAGCTTTATTCTCAGTTTCTTGGATTTAGGAGGTGTGAGACAGACTCTTAAGGTAGCAGTACATCAGGATAATTTTTTGTGTGTGTCATTTTATGCACTCAGAGCACAAGCGCAGTGCCTAAAGAGTGTTTCATAACATTGTAATTCATAGTTATGAACTATACCACAACTACAATCTGCAATCTTTAACAACTGTGACATGGATTGTTTCAGTAATGTTGATTTTGTGCACCCGTATCACTGCCCCTGCTTGAGACTTTTTAGAAAAATGTAATATAAAATACCTCATGTTGGCAAGAATCCTAAAGAATGCAAATATGGAAAAAATTCTGCAAAAGATTGTGACCACAAAATGTCATGCTGATGATCTGAGTATCTCCAAGGGTTTTGCAAATCCTGCAGCAGTAAATCCTTAGAGCTGCCTTTTCCAGTTCACAGGATTGGTTGTACAGTATGGTGAGAATGAGGTCCCTGTCCATGGTATCCCTGTTGGAGAAGTTTATGTTGTGGATGAACTGTGGGTCTGCTGGAAAAGCATGAATCCAAAGAGTGCTATGTCTGTAGAATATGTTCAGGAGATGCTTGGCAGATATTGGAACAGATATAAATTGTCTTCCTGTTTTTGATACAGACTTCCTGTGTGGCCATGAAAAAGTCACATCATTTCTCTCATAATTTTCTTCAGTGAGGAATTAAAATTATTCCAGACATCTGAGGATACATTGTGAGGATTTAATTCACCAAGATTGTTGAGATATTCAAATGCTATAGTGATGAGTACCACAGAAAAGCCAGGAACAAAAAAACCATCTTATTTCATGCAAGACTTGGATGCCACTCAGTAAACAAGGCTTGGGGCCACACACTGAACAGAGAGGATAAAAAAAGAGTATTTGAATTAGTCTCATTCCCTGGATGCTATCCATTATACAGAACACAAAATACACACTCATAACATGGAAGATTGTATTGTAACACTACAGCTGTTGTGACAGACTTCATTTTGGTATTTTCATAGTTTAGTGTGCTTTGCTTTGTGACCTTAATGTTTTCACTTAGTTTTTAAAAGGCGTTTTTGAGTGTAACATGTACAACAGACTAGCTGCAGCTCCCGCAGAAATCACTCCATAGTATGAATGTTGGCCACCCCTTAGAACCAAAGGTGCTGCCTCCACCAGTAGCTACATATGGCACAAGGAATGAATGTCACCTAATGGACTCTTAACCAGTTGGGAAAACCTGCTGTATCTATATATCACAAGTCTCCTGAAAGAATACCTTCTTCTCCAAACATTTTTCTGTTTCACTCTTAACTCTTTGTCCTTAACATACATACACTCTTAACTATGGTGGTACCTGGGGAAGGGTATTAATCAACATCCAGTAGGTTGACAGTGCAATAGTAAATCATCGGTTGCAGCCATAATCCATGTGCTCCATAAATTCATTTTAAAGCCAGAATCTCCGTGATCTATATGAAGCTTAGCTGCTGTCTGATACATGTCAGATTAGTGCATTCTGCTCTTCAAAAATGCGCAGATGAGCCTTCCCATTTCTTAGTGTGGGGTAATGTTTTCTGCTTTTGCATCATTGTGTTTAATAGCCCTGGTAGAAAGGGCTATTAAAGCCCAGGCTTTCTCTTCTGATTTTGTCCAATTGCTTTTTAAAACCATTTTTGCTCTTGGCATCAAAACCATCCTGTGCCAGTGAATTCCACAATTTAATTACATTCTTCGGGAAAACATACTTCCTTTTGTTTGCTTTAAACCTGGTGCTTGATAACTTCTTTAGATGCTTTCTGGAAATCTGTAATGAGAAATAGGGAGCAATGATTAACACTTTACCTTGTCCTTGTTTGTTATGATTTTATGAAACTCCTTTATCTTCTTCTCAATCATTTATTTTCCAGGGCAAAGAACCCAACTATTTTTATTCTGTCCTTGCACAGAAGATGCTCCATGCTTTGAGCATCTTTGTACACTTCTCTGCACCTTTTTAGGCTGCTTATGTCCTCTTTTGCATTGAGAATTGAAACCTACATATAATATTCAGTGTGTGTGTCTGCTATGGATTCATTAGAAGGATTATGTTAATTATGTTTTATTTTCTAGTTCTTTCTTAATAATTCCCACCTGTTTTTTTCCCCCCTCTTTATGATCATTGCCAAGATTGAGCTGGTGCTTTCATGGGTGTATCGCAAGGATTCCACACTGTCATTCCTGTGTAGTAATAGCTGAATTAAATCCTATTGTGTTGTAAGAATATGTAGTCTCTTTTCTCTTAAGTCATGTTAACTTTCTTTTAGAATATTTGGTGAGGATTTTAATCTTTTTTTTTTTTTTTTAAACTAGTACAACTTGGATCTCTCACACATAAATCCATTGATGCCTTTGGAGAACTCTGATAGATTTTTGAATCAAAATCTCCCTCTGCAAAAAAAACCTCATGTTGCATCTTCCCTGTTTTATCTACCCATGTGTCTCATTATTTATTTTATTTTCTACCAGTTTCTTTGACACAGAATATAGACCAAGTGATCTATGTGGGTCTTCCTAAAGTCCTTATTTTACTATTGCCGTTAAATCACTTTCTATTCTTTTCTTGCCTACCCTGATTATGTGCAAGAGTTATTAGTGAAGTTCTTTTGTGTCTGAATTTCTTTATAACTGTAGATGGGAACCATTTATTCTTTCCATTTTACATATTCTCAGACTTGACCTTCCAGAGAAGGGGTGTCAGTTGCAAACCTTTTTAAACTTCGTCACAGTGAAAAAGTACAAAGAATTAATTTGGGTTTTTTCTTCTTTGAACACTCTTCTTACACCTCATCTGTTGACAGAAACATATTCAGTGTTCAGAAGGATTATTTATGGCTTTAAAAAGTTGTTCCTCAACTTTTTCATGCTTTATTCTACATTTACTTTCTTTAAAAGAATCACCAAAATGTACAGCTTTTTCTGCTTTCTGAATTTAGATATGACTTACTCTTTTTTGGATGGTGTATTCTTAACTTCTAGTAAACCCATTCACTTGGTTTACTTTTTAAAAATCCTGTTTTTTCACATGTGGTTATATGTTTTGTGAGTTCTGAGTAATGAGTAGAAATTAATTACCGTAGGACAACTCTAAAGATTCCTACATCTAAAGGAACTGTATCATGCTTTTATCCTGGAGATTTTTGCCCCCTTGCAAAGGTTTTCTCATCTAAAGTGGCAACCAAATTATGACAGTTTACAACCTAGCATATTCAAGTAAATCAGAACTGTTTAGGGATTTCTTTAGTACCTCAGGCTGTAATTTGCTGTGTCTGGCAGACAGACTGCTGAGATGTTCCTCAAAATGATTGAGGCAGACAGCTGGGGGTCAGGATTATTACAGCTTTTCTAAGGTAAGGCTTTCCTGTGGCTGGTAAGAGATGTGAATCTCTGATTATGTGTCTTCTAACGGTAACATCTTAAAGCATTTTACCCTTAGCTGCTTCTTTTTAATTTCCTTTTCATATGTTTCTTATTTTAAATAGGTTTGGTTTTTTTCTGGAATTACGTATTGCTGTAGTGGATTTTGTTGTTATGTTTTCAGACCTATAGAGAGCTGGACTTTTGTGCATTATGTTCATTATTATAAGGTAGTTCTTTAATATACACATATAAAAGTATGTTTGGCAATCTTAGCACTAAAGCAAAGTTTCTCCTTCTTTCATCGGTTTTCTGACTAGCTCCTGCCTCTCAGGTCTTCCATTTTGCATTTTATTGTCACTGTCAGCACTTTGTTAGGATGTTGCATAGTATGATTCTAACACCATCCTCTTTCTTCTTGGGCCTGGAATTAAAAAACATGGAGATTTTTTTGTCCTTTTTAATTTTCATTTATTCATTTTATTTATGGATGTTTTAATTCACATCAGCAGTGCCTCACCTGTGCATTCTACTCTGTGGTTATTATGAAACACACCCTAATATTGCAAAGTACATCTTCTCCAGCTGCTGAAGTTGTGTCTCATATAAGTCTTTTCTTTGAAAATGGGTGTTGCACTTCTCTTATTGTAGTCCTTTTTTGAAGGTTTTGTGTTGAAGTGCTTACACATTTGACTTGGCTATCTGTTTAGATACTCTGTTCAAAGTGACAACAGACATTGTTGGTTGAGGCAGTTCTTTGCTGAATTAGGTACCTGCATTTTGTCAACTTGTGTCCTATTTTTTTACAAAGACAGTGAATTCTTATGGTTTCATCCATAGATGATGCATCATTGTGGCTTGTGTATGGTTTTATATCTCTAGCCTTAAAGTCTTTCAGATAGTTTGGTCCATTTTGTTCTATTTGGAACTGTTTCTCCTTTGTAGGACCCCTTACATCTAAAGGATTCTTCAGCTAAACTTCTTGTCCCTTGAATAGGGAGCAGCCTCAAAAAAGAGCAAGTTTAATGTAATATCTGACTTGCTAGCATGCTATTCAGACAGTCAGTCATTCAAATTAATATACTGCTGGCATTAAAAATTGTCAGTTTGAGCTCAAGAAATAGTTTTGGGTTTGTGTTACATATTGACTGACACACTTTCCTGTCTTTTGGCTTATCAAGAGTGCTGCTTCCCACAACCATGGGGATGCATCTACCCCAGAAAACCTACAAGACCTGGAAGCTCTCCCAGTAATACTTTGTAAAAAATGCTTTAAATTTTCAGAGTACATCAGAATCTCAGTTGCCTAAAGAACATGGGAAGAACACTGAATAGAGCTTGATAATCTCATTTACCAGTAACCAAAATGCCCTGCATGCCCATGGATCTGTGGAAATAATTAGTAATAGAAGCAATTTACCATTTAATTAATAAATGACGAGGGGCAAAACCTCGTCTGGGTTCACTGAATTTGGATAATTGAGGCTCCACTGTATTTTAAAATCTGAAATATTAACTGTTATTCTGGGTGCTTGCGATAGTAATCATTTAAAAAAAATGTGCACATAACAGGATCTAAACCTAGTGTGTTATTTCTGTAGAACAAGGCAGAATTTCATAATGTCCTACATGCAAGGATTTGCTCTGTAAGAAAAGATCACTGGGTTTTTTTTGTCTGGAATCTGGGTACTTAAATATATAGATCTGTGTCAGCTTTGTATCTGTAACTACATTTAGGAGCCAATGAGGAGTTTTAGAGGACAGTGAATAACCTTTTACTAAGAAGAGCAAGAATCAGCTCAGCAGAACATTTTCAGAGTGGTTCTTGCCTCAGCTGCCCACAAAGGAGTCTGAGGTTGATAGAGGTAGCTTTAATTTTGTAATGTAATAAAGAAATTAGAATTGGGCCCCACCATAAATAGCCATTCAGAATATGCTGTACAAAGTGGATTGCGGAAGGCTGGATTGAAGTCAGACATTTGTGGTTTATAGTATAATCCAATGTGTTTAACTGCCATAAAGCACTGTTTTGCTGCCTCTTCAATTAGAAGTCATTGAAAAAAAGAGTTCCAGACTCCTGCCTTCCTCTGCTTTGCATGTGCGTCATGCCTTCTTACACATTTAAGAGCCCCTACCTCTGAGAGATTGAAGCAGTGTGACTGAAGAACAAGAACTGAGCCCCTAGAAGGCAGCATCCTTAGCATCACCTTTAAGCTGTCAAAACCCAGCTTTTACCTTCTTTTTTGTCCCTAATGTTGTTTGTTGCATACGATCTTTTTGACCCTCAAATCTCCGCCATTCTGGCATGGTCCTAAGGGATACTGCAAAATAACATAGGTGTGTTTGTACATGAGACAATGCATTTAAATCCGAAGGTAGGGAGAATCTCCTTCTGAAGGGCTATCCATTGCTACAAACATGATGCTAGAAACATTCTATTTCTATACCCAAGGCACTTTCTACAAATACTCTTCTTTTCAAATATAACAATCATCATCAGAGGATAGGCATTCCTTGCATAAGTTTTAATTCCAGCCCCACCCAGACGTTTTGTTCATAAGGAATTGGAGGAATAAACAAACAAAAAAACATGCTGTGAAATTCTAGATGTCAGAGGGTTCTGTCTATTTCTTCTGAAGAGGGGAGTAAGAATAAAATCAGTCATTTCAATCAAGTTATTACTGTGCTCCCATCAAAAGTATCACAGAATTTGGTGAGTACAGTTGTTTCTGCTGAAGGGATCCATTACCGGAACAGCAAGGATGGTTGCATCAGAAACGATGAGTTGGCACCATTCATGGTGATAAGGGAAGCTTGGTTATACAATGAGCCGCATCCTGCTCTCCTAACTCTGTGAGTAGCTCCGTTGAAGTCAATAGTAATTACAACTATTAATATCAGTGGAAATACTTGCATCAATAAGATAAGTAGGATTTGGCCCAAATGTTGGTTACTATCAATGTTTTTAATCTCACATTTTCATAAATGCTGTGTTCATTCGAGCAATATAAAGTGAGGTGAGTAAAGAACATTCTGTGCTTTGAATAGTTTGGCATCAAACGTGGACAGGGCATGTGAATAATAACCATATTGTTGGCTTTGTTCTTTGCTTTTCAGTTGTGGCTGGCAATGTCCTTTTCATAATTGCTGGTATACCCCTGAGCCTATATAATCACTCTCTCTAGTTTTTCTACAATGCCCTTAGATTTTTCCTGTACTCACTGTAATATGTTTCTGTATTCAGTTACCCTCCCATCACAACCATAATGTGTTTCTGATGTGCTACTCTGACGTGGTCAGAGCTGACGAGGGGCCATGTATTCACCTGACAATGTTTCCCAAACCAGATATGTTATCTGTATTTTCGTGTGCATAACCATCACACTGCATAATCGTGCTTTGTAGTTGTGCTTCTGGGAAAACCTGTGGAACTGCAGCCCACTGGTTCAATCAGTGGTGTTAGATAGGAAGTTCTGCTTGAATTTCAGATAGTATAGCTAACTTGGCTACCTAAAGTAATAGAATTAAGGGCTGAATAATAAAAGTGGACAATCTGGTTCTACTCATAGAGCTGCAGTGTGAAGTGTTGAAGCATGATAATCTTGATACTTTTTACTGAAGACACTCGATATATGATACTACTGTTAAAGCAGAGCTATGATTTCTGCAGAAACATGCGCCAGGAACGGAGTTACTGAAGTTACACTCTAGTATCAATGTTGGTAAAATTGCATAGTTAGAGGTATAAGCTTCATCTTTTGTATTTTTTTCAATAGGTAATATCTAGCGTGTTTGTTTCCCTCCATGAACTTCTGACAGTATGTAACTTCTTGGATGGGCATTTGTTGTCACCAGGGAACTTCTTTTGAAAAAAAGACAGTAAGGACTGGAGTTGTGTGTGCTGTTTAGCATGTGTCAATGAAGTGAAAGCCTTACCGCAATCAGAAAAGATTCATTAATGTGCCATGAAATTCGGCAATGCCTTTTCACAAGAGATTTCCATTTTGTTATGTTCTCACTGACGTGACTTTCAGGACCATATTCTGCTTTCAATAAAATGTGAGGTCATTTGATTGACATTAAAGGATTTTTACTGATTTAACAGCAGAATGCATGTTTTATGACTACACAAGGATAAAGAGAGAAATACTGTCAATATTATAATTGTTACATAGGTAAAACTTGTGTGTGTTCATATTAGCAATCCATTCATTTATTATTTTCCTTAAAGAGATTCACAAATTCCCTCTACAGATATACTCCCTGGTGTTCCTTAGGGTAGAATTTCCTACAGGGTCTTGAAAATCTGAAGCCATACGGCTCCCTACTGATGATGTGGGAGTTGATGGTCCATATTGTCACTGTTGGTGCAATTTGCTCAGTTTTCCGGGATGTCTGAGATATCTGCAGGTACTATGCAGGAGGAGGAGGTGAGATTTGGATCACCAGCTGAGGAATGAGAAGAATTAATCCTTGTAAAAACGGACAACTATTACTCAAGTCTGCGCAGTCAAGTATTATGTGTGTTTACAGGTCCTGTAAATAGCCTCCTTGCCAGTTCTTTCTTGCATTGTTTATCCAGTTACTCTTACATTGATGACACACTTTATAAACAATTCATACAAGCTTACATTTGATTTATCAATATTCTAAGAACATTTCTGACATAGATAATATGTATTACACATTTTGTAAGCACATCACAGATCTATCTGTAGGTTATCATAAAGATCAGTTGTCTTGTTCCACTCAATCCTTCATAACCACTAATAAGCATTTATTGAACCCTTTATTAATAATTTCCTAAACCTTCAAAAGTAGCCCTTGTTAGAGTATGACCTCTTGACTGTGTAAGGAATTGAAAGGTTCTGAGTTGAGACTAAAAGACAGACAGTCCAAATGCAAATTATTCTTAAAATAAAATTGGACAGTAATGATTAAAACTCTTTTCATATTATACTACTGTCCAATCATTTCTTCTAATCAATTGTTGTAGAGCATATCACATCTTTTAGCAATCACATATGAAAAGATTCTCACTTGTAGATACTTAGGGAAATCCCAGAAAGGTAAATTAATTTTAATTCTGAAAATTTATTAGCACTGTGCTCTAGTAGTAAAAGCTTGCAAAGACTCATATGCCTGAGAACACTGTCTTTCAATATTAGCTTCTTTGATACTGGTAGAAAAGCCAAATTATTCTGATTCTATATTGTATTTACCATTTAGTAAATTTCCCATATTTCTGAGGACATCAGAGAACCAGAGGTCATGAGTGAGACAGGAAGCTGGCGTTTGCCATATTTCTCTTCATTGCTTTGGCATGTTTGACTGGTTTTAGTTCTTAAGACTATTGGATGCTCTATATGCATCCAATTAGGGCTTTACAGATTTGTGTTTTCTAGTTGGGGTCGTTAGTATCTGCCTGTGTTTTTCAGGCTTTGAAACCCGTGTGAATGATTACTGCTTCATCTCTTTCTGTGCTGCAATTGCTGTGACTCCTTCTACTTCTTTTTTGTATCAAATAAACAGAAATAACAGAAAGATGTTTAAGACTTTGAGGACTATTTTATCTTGGCTTGTAAATAATATAATTATTGGAAACTTAATTTAGGGTAGGTATGAGCTTGCAGATTATAGTTAACAATGTTAGTCAGTTGGGTCATATCTGTTGATTCAGATGTTGGAATTTCAGAAGTGTCTGTTAGCCTAGAAAAATATATCTTGTTGAATGTGTACAGAAAATCATTACTTCTTTCTTGGACCTATTTACCTCAGATGCATGAAGGAGTCTTTAGTCTTTGTTGAGACGCAGAATGAAGATTTGATTTCTAAAGCAAAGTGTCATGCAGAGATAGAGAGATCTGATAGTGTATAGATTATGGTTACCTGAGTCTCTGTCAGTCCCCAGCAGCTATCGTAAACAAAGTACCTGACAAAGGATGTGCCTTTGGCTGCTCCTGAAGGCATTATAAAAGCACACTAATACTTCTACTGTCTTTTCTGTTAATCTTACACAGCCTGGAGTCAAGCTTTAGATTTGTGAGCAGGACCAAGTCAAATGAAGCCATGCACAGGAAGATACTTTAATATGTCTTGGTGTAGCTCCTAAATTCATATCTGAAAAGAAAATTTTACAGAACCATTGAAGTTGGAGGGGTTCAGTGGAGATTGACTAGCCTAATCCTCCAGCTCAAAGCACCATTACCTAGAGCAGGTCACTCAGTGCAGTGTCGTTAGTTTTTGAGTATCTCCAAGTGTTGAGAGTCTCTTAGCAACTGTTCTTGTGTTTGAGTACCCTCACCATCAATTTTTTTCCCCTCCACGTTTAAATAGAATATCCTGTATTTCCATTTGTGCCTGTTCTTTGTTGTCCTTTTGTGGGATAGCACAGAGAACAGACCATTTCAGTCTGAAGACTGCCCACATCAGGTATTCACTCACATTGCTTAGGTTCCCGCTTACCCTTCAAGGTAACTTTCTGAGATAATTATCTATAAAGATCTTGTTCAGTAGCTTTTGAATGCTTACTGCAAGGAGGAGGAGGATGCTTTTCTTTCTCTGTGTAAGGAGATGAGTGATTTGCAACAGTTCTCTGGGAAAGCTGCGTTGAGCAGTTTAAGGTCATAGTGATAGGGTTAAGTTAGTCAGTTCTTTAGATTTTTGCCAGCATACTATTTGTTGAAGTAATTCATTATTTTGGTCAAGGTAATCTACAGAGTTAAACACTTCTTTATTTTCTTTTTCTTTTTTGTTTTTCTTTTTCTCAAGAACATGTTTCTGCTGGCTTCCATGGAGGAATAAGGCTGTTTTCTGTGTTTAGAAAATGACAGAATATTTGAGGTTTATAAAAAGCTAAGAGGTCCTGAAAAGATACATCAAACTCAGTGCTAAAGCCCTGGAGCATTGCCATGTGGGAAGGTCCTTTATACTTTTTAAAAATTAATCTGTTGATATCTGTTTCAAGAGTATATTTTGCTCTCAGGTCATCTATACTGCTTGGGCGTGCTTTAAAAAAGAAAAAAAGAAAGAAAAAAAACCGCATTATGCTAAGCTAGGTATTTTTGCAGCATTCAAATTTTAGCACAGCCCTGTTGTTTCAGTTAGCAACTTTTCTAAGTCAAGCATATATGAGAGCTGCTATGGCACAGAGAGATGATGATGGTACCAAGTTTTACTTGTATATCTACAGCTTAAGTTGTTGTTTGTTAGGAAGCAGCATTGATCAGTTGTTGCTGAAGAGATTTCAGCCTGTTTGAAGAAGAGCTGCTAAACAGAGTGGGTTGGTCTACAGTGTCCATGTTGTTCATAGAATTTGTCCCACTAAATGCAACGAAGTAATTACCTTTTATAACTCATCAGTACTGTTCGTCTGTTGATAAATTGGACAAATACTTTATTTTAATCTTTAAATGCTAATTGTTGGTCTCTGAAATTTTGATTCTACACGTTAGTGAACAGCCCACATGATTTACTTGCTTTAAGTGTGGTAACTTTGGGGCAGTTTCAGCTCTGTTAAGATTAATTAGGAATTGTGACCATTGGTATGGACAGCTGGTCTTTACCATTTTGACTTAGGAGATGTTGGACATCTACTAAGGCCTAGCATGTGCATAGATTTTATACTAATATCATTGTTCTATTTGAAAGGATTGATGTTTTTACTGAAATAATTATACTAGATCAACTTCATGCATGGGTATAGTTGTACTAATATAAGATTGAGTTATAAACCCATACAGTTACATCAGCATAAAATGACATGAGTCTTTTTTTGAGGCAAGGATAGGGCTTAAGTTTTTATATTTTAATTTATTTGGAAGTAGAGGGTTACATTATCTAATTTGCATTTTAACATACCATTAAATCTTCTCCAAGAAATAATATAGTAGGTTTAAGATCATAGATATCAGTTAGCAAATCTAATAGAAGGATTCCTAAGGAGGGATAGATGTATGTCAGATATTAAGATATATTGGCAGATGATGTGCCAAGAATTGAGAGGAATTTATGTATTAACGTAGCTGTTCTCCTTCAAACATTATAAGATATATTAGAAGTTTGTCCCAGCCTATATTTTTTCAGGGCATTGTATATGGAGAAAAGGATGCATTTCTTGAACTCTGGTAATATTCACTCTCTTTGTCATAAGAAAGAAGAGAGTTTGCATTAAACATATTCCTTTTATGTTCTACCTACAGAATTTCAAAGAATGCCAAACAAATGAAGTAGGAGTTTGTACATTTGTACATCAAAGAAATGCTTAAATAGTTTCTTATATTTATAAAGGTACAGTGTAGGGCACCCTCAAAGAGAAACTCTATTCCGTAATCAATTGCTTGCCACCTGAATAGTTAAATACTGTTTTTCAATTTAGAAATGCTCTTAAACACACTAAAACCATAAAATACCCTTCTGGGGGATAAAAAAAAAAAAAAATTAAAAAATTGGTTGGTAAATGGTCACTGCTGAAGATTACATAAATGTAGAGTCATTACAGTTGTCACACACAGAGAAAACTGTAATTTTTAGCAGTATGGTAATATTTTAATAATAGACCCTACCAGATTGATGATGCTTGGATAATGTAGAAGTCAACTGAAAATCCTTTCTCTGCCCTCTTTCAAAGTAATTTTTTATTTCTAGATGGCAAAACTTTTCAAGTAGGGTGGATTGCCTGTTTCTATGTAAGTTGTGCTGTGTAGTTAACATAAATAGTAAAATTAAGAGTGAGAAAAGTGTGAACAGAGTTTTGTTCAGTAGCTGCAGTTCAGTATAATGATTGAAAAATGGGAATATTAGGGCCAAAAAGGAAATTAAATGAAGATGTATAGAAAATCTGTGTATGTGGAAAGTATATACATATTATATTTGAATACCTTCTTTTCTGTAGATTTTCTGAAAACCTTTTCAAACGGACCATCTAATACTGGATAAGCATAAAATTACTACAGGAACAGTTCTTCAATAGGATCGAGTAAATGAAAGAATTATCCAGAAATCTTTGATTTAGGACGTGGTATTTCTGATTTAGTTATCCAACATGATCTGTCGTAATATGTCTTCCTAAGGTGGTTTTTTTCCTTCCTGATTTTCAGTTACAGAACTTCTTTGAGGTTTTTAAATACACCCTAGTAATTTGTTTGTCCATTAAGTTACTAGTTAATATATTTATTACCTGGATTTCAGAGGACACTTTTTTAGGCTTGAGTATAGTTTTTTACTCTTGTAAAATTCCAAGATGTGTTGTTTGACCTTAATTGTAGTTTTGCAGGATTTAAAAAAGATTATGGATAACGTTCTTTTTCAACTGCCTTTGATACCCAGTGAGTTCTTTGTACCTTATTTCTTTAGGGTATATATCCAGTAACTTTTTGGCTTAAGGATTCCTGCTCCTTTCAGAACAGTCCAGAGGTCATGTATTGAATCAGCAATTGTTTTCAATGTCTTGTGAGTAACTGAGAAGCCAAAATATAGCTTCTACAATGAGAGACAGAGAAAGAAAATCCTCAGTGACTTTGTTGCTTAGCTTTACTCTTATTTTGTGGAACCTCCTCCTTCAAAAGCCCTTGGAGATGGAAGCGTGTGAACAAATCAAGATCTGTATTAAGATTGTCCAGTGAAGACATGCTATAATCTGCTTAGATAACTAGCCTAATGCAGACTTTATCGCACCATAGGGTGATAAAGACACCATAGGGCGATAAAGACACCATAGAGACCTTAGTGTCACAAACTTCAGTTCCGTTGTCTCCTTTGGCAGTTCTAATAGACTTAGTGGAAACCTAGCTAGCGAGAAGGAAGGTTGAGGCAAGACCTGGCTCCAGTCTAAGTGATTAGACAGAATACCTGGAACTCTGGTGATACGGAGGAATGTGACTTGCTGTTTTTTCTCCCCATGTGGAGGTGAATACTCACATTTATCCTCTGGTAATTTGGGAAATGTTGTTAATTCTTAAAGCCTAGGGAATGCTTGCCAGATTGACCTGAATCTGGAGTCGCACCTTGTTTCTTCCCTCTAGGGGATGCTCTCCTGAACTGGCACAGGGTGGCTTAACTCTGGCCTTTTTAATAACTAGCCTGAGGGAAACTGCTCATGGTACTAACGGGAAATCAGTCTACAGACAGGATGGCAGTGATTTCACAACTGTGCCGAGTAAGCTGACGCAGAAAACACTCCAGGCGAAATACCAGCAAAAATTGCTACTGCTAACAAAGCAACAGCAGCAAGGTAATGTAGAGTAAACTGTATACAGCCGTCTTGACTAGGCAGGCCGCTGAGTAATAAACCTTCCTAAAGCCAGCTAGGCATATTCATGTCATTGTTTATGATTTTCTTTGTACATGTGCCTTCATTTATATTGTTTATACTGCATATGTTTATATTTATACAAATCTTACTGTTGAACAGAAGCCTACTGTAAGTATGCATATTCTTGGGTATGCCCGTATGTGTGTTTATATATATATCTGTATATTTGTGTGCATGCACACGTGTGTGTATATATGTCTGTGTGTATGAGAAACAGATGCACTGTAGGCAGATAAAGCAGATAAATATAGATTCAAATAGAAGCATAAGCCTATAAATACAGACACTATATAGAGTGAAAGCAAGCAGATCAGCATAGTTTCATTATTACTTGCATTCTGTTTAATAAAAGAGTAGCTGACACTGAAATGGCTGAGGGGATGATGCTGTTGGCTCTCAGCAAACATCGTAAAAAGGTAAGAAAACTTCCTTCTAATATGAGCAGCAATTATGACAGTAGATTTACTACCTCTAATAATTTGCTTAAAGCAAGTCATCGTGTAGTTACTTCTGGGGTTGAAGTCAGAGGATGGAAACAAAGCATAACATTTGTAATTTTACGTTAAGTAAGTGAATAAAATAAAAATCCCAACCCACAGTCTCACAAAGTGCAACTTCTAGTTTCTGTTTTACAGTAAGGCT
This sequence comes from Buceros rhinoceros silvestris, assembly GCF_000710305.1. Taxonomy (NCBI): domain Eukaryota; kingdom Metazoa; phylum Chordata; class Aves; order Bucerotiformes; family Bucerotidae; genus Buceros; species Buceros rhinoceros. Next base: position 51,759 of record NW_010424756.1, read on the forward strand.
CATGCACTGGTATCTCAACTTTCTGCCCCTTCTGTACAAAAGATCATCTTTGCTTGAGGTCCTACAGTCTCTCCAAATGAACTTGCATGGCTGAGTGTTGGAAAAAACATTTAAGTTCACGAGAAAATTAACTTTCAGAAATAATGTTGTGAGTGTGTGTATATATCTGTATCTTAGCCTTCTGTTTGCAAATCTCTGATGACTGTTTTAACAGCCAGCTTTCTCTCTGTTGTAGCAATATAACTTTGGCTAATCCATAGCTGTAATACAGGTTGTTAAAGTAAAAAAGGGCTTAATCTTCACTAGATATAAACAAAATATTGCAGCTATTCAGGGGGGGCGGAAAAGTAAATTTTTTCTTAATTTTTAACATTTTTATGAGGGTGTTCAGATAAATCAAGATTGCTGGGAAATGCCAGAAAATACTGTGGTTTATTTTTCTTTGTATAATACAGGAAGTATTGAGGTGTTTACAGCAAGAAGTGAGCGGCCAAGAGTTTGTCATTCTCTTTCCAGCTTGGAAAGATCACTTAGAGTGTGATCTTGCACTATTTGTTTTAAATCTATGTACTTATTTATTGGTTTTGAGTGAAATTGATAATAATTATGTCACTGAGTTGGGTATTTGAATAAGACCTTGTTTTGTTAATAGGTCTTATGACTTCATTGGAAATACTCATGGAGCAAGGTGTTCAATAAGAGTATATCTCTTTGTAAAAAGCGCTCTGACAGTCTTGAGGAACAACTAAGAAATAACAGTAGAAAATACTATTGCTGCTGTTCTGTATTGTGTTACAAACAATTCATACATTTTGAATTCATTTGTTTTCAAAATGTGCCATTAGTTGATGAGTATTGTCAAGTTTCTGTATTCCGAGGAACTCAGAGCAAAGCTGAAGAAAGGTAAACACCAGCATATATATATATATATTCATACTCAGACCAGCAGTGCTTGATACAACAAAATGTTAACCAAAGACAGAAAATTAAAATGTCGCATGGCGGAAGCCTTGCTGTGGTATTCAGCTCATGTAGTTTTCTCAAAATACCTAGTCTAAGCTAATTTTCCTCTACAGTTAAAAAGGGGAAGGCAGCTCAGAACGTCTGGGTTCTGTTCCTGAAAATGGTTTTGTGCAAGCCATTTTTTATTCAGCTTTCTTATTTAGATACCTGGAAATAAGGTCTTCCAGGTATGTTTTAACATGTGATTCAGATTAGACCCAAATTTCCAATCACCTAGGTGCTTTCTGAAAATCTGATCTTTGAGTCACATGAAGTGAGCTGTGAAGGTGCTTATTTTTACTATGTCTATTGAGATACCTGAATTAAACACAAAGAGGAGTCTGATGTCACACAAATATGAACAGTAAGAAGCTAAGGAGAAATTTCCAACTGATACAGGAGGTGTTGGCACTTTCTCTTGTCTTTGAGCTAGTGGAAAAGGCTTTGGGCACTGCTTTCAGATGCCTCACGGGACTACCTTGCCCTCTGCAGTTCTTGGACTTCTCAGATGTGCAAGCTACCTGTTGTCTGAATATCTCTGAGATACTCAGACTCCCGCAGAATGAAACCTGTGTAGTGTAAGAGTTCTATTTCGGGGATATGAGGTGTATGAATATAATAAATTGCAGTACTTCATTTACTATCCATTAAATTCTTCTGAGTCCCTCCTAGTCTCTTCCAAGTGTGCTGTATGTTATAACAGCCACATATGCTTGAAAATGAGGTTTGGCTTTTAGGGACCAAAACCGATATTAAGGTTTGCTGGACAGGGATTATACTGAGCCCCCAATTACTACAGAATTACAATCTTTTCAAAATCTCTTAGGGAATATTTGGAAGGGAAGTTACGTTATTTCGCAGGCAACATTGACTTTGAATTCTGAATTTTGTTTTCTGCTTCCCTGCTCCTTTCTCCCCCTAATTCTCGTAAATTAGTAATTCCTTACTGCATTAAATTATGACATTAGAGTGTATTTGCATTAGGCGAAATGTATTTTGTTTCAAGAAAAGATTTGCTCGTGATCTAAAACCTTGCATGTGTTGATTTCAGTCTGGATCAGATTATTGCAGCTGAGGAGCAGTCTTGAAAACTGAAGATTATTATGGAAACACTGACATAACTTCTATTCTTTTGGTTCTGGCAGACGTGGCAAAAATATCCAGAGACTTTTTTTTTTTTTCTGACTCAGTTCTTTGCTAGTTTCCTTGGACTTTGTTTTCTGAGTCTTTGCCAATTGTACTGTCATGCCGTTTGACTTAAACTGTCTTGGAAATATGTCGTTCTGTAGGAACCACGAGGAAAGAACAACATTACACATGTTTAATAGGTTGGTTGAGGGGTGGGGAAAGTTTAATAACTTCTGCTGTGTCATGGTCGTTCCAAATATTGGAGTCCAAAAGGTTCATGTGAAAGAGATCGGTAGGAGAAAAATAAAGGTGAATTGCCATGAGGAACATACCTGTTGTGAGTTTCCTTTCCTTGAAAGGAAAGTCATATTGCAGAAGGTCTGCAAAAGGTTTATTGATTCTTTAACTAGCAAGAAGAGTTGGCAAACATCTCTAATGTGTTTAATTTTTATCTCTATAATTTTAATATTTTTTTATTATTCATTTTGCCATTAAAAGCCCATGGCAGCCTAGCACTGTGCTTATATTCTCCTACAGTCATTAAAAAGGCAGAAACCATATTGAGAAACATTAAGCTTACATGCAAAATCATGAAATCCTAAAGTAATAACTTGTTTATAACCTTAGTCTCTCCCTTATGATACAGTTCTTACTGAGAAGTCACAGTTTTTCTGCAAATACAGGGCTATAGAATCTTTGATACATGCAAATGACATCTACAAGTAATGTGTTTCACTAATAAAAAACCTGAAAACCACAAACCAAGCCAAAATAATAATAATAAAATAATGCTACTTTGTAGGTATGTTGTCT